>NC_068984.1:147654589-147655186 GCF_001194135.2 Octopus bimaculoides | reverse complement strand
CAGTGATATAAAATAGGGATTTAAAACATCCAGGCAAATAACTCAGCACTTTTTGCAAAAAAAACCTGGTTAACAGAATTTCAAATAAGGAATATAAGGATCCGTATTGGTTAAATCCACAGGATGATCCACACAAACTGTAAATCAGAGGTTATTCAGCAATCGATTGATGTGAATGTATATACAAAATGATGATGTATAAAACATAAAAAAATATATATTTCATGGTAATTAAAAGTTCAGTGACTGTGGATATATATTTTTTATATTTTATGCATCATCTCATTTTATATAGATGTGTACACAGAAACATGCAGGAGGTACTGCAAAGTTCCTTGGCTTTGGGTAAAATGAAATATAGGACAATCAGTTAATTATGATTTTATTCAACATATTCCCCTCTCAGATTCACACACTTATTGCAGTGGTCCTTCAGTTTTTCTAAGTCCTGTAAAAGAACTCTGAAACCTGGGCCACCAACCAGGCCTTTCACGATACCCTTAAAGCCAGGAACTTTACAGCACCCCATCATTCACACACACACACACACACACACACACACACACACACACACACACACACACACACACACACACA
>NC_068984.1:147653984-147654579 GCF_001194135.2 Octopus bimaculoides | reverse complement strand
CCAAGCACATACACACAAAACTTTACATACACTGATCTTACAAGGATTGACTTACAGGGAACTCAAAATGTTAGAAGTAGCAGCCATATCACACAGCATCCTGAAAAAGGGACCTATTGGATGATATAATGAAGGGGCAATTTCTGAAAACAAAGTGGGAGGATGAAGTTTGGATTGAGTTCGATGGGGAGTTTGTTCTGTCAGGCTAAGCAAATGCTAAACAATAAACACCAGCTACACTTATAATATATACACATATATCCACCAAATTATAGTCACAATAAATAAATTATATGTATATAAGCAAAAACACGTATGAGTCAGAGGGGACAATTTTAAAGAGGGGGGATATGTCCAGTCACTTAGAATAAAGGGCTCAAAAATGAGTGTGAGAGTGGATAAACACTTAAACCATAATTGTTAGTGGGACAAAATATGTTTTGTTTCAGTTGTGGTTCTTCAAATATGTTTTGTTGAACTAACAATAAGGAGTTAACTGTTTTCATATATATATACATATATATATACATACATATATATATATATATATACATACATATATATATATATATACATATATATATATATATATATA
>NC_068984.1:147646653-147649153 GCF_001194135.2 Octopus bimaculoides | reverse complement strand
CCTTAAATTGCTGGCCTTATGCCATACTTTGAAACTGTTATTTGCTAATGGGAAGAGCAAATCCCTATGCCCTACATATACAACCACAGTATTGGGGTTCCTCAATCATGAGGTCTCCAGGCAATTATACAACATAGCCCTAAGAAGCCACTTAAGTACATTTTCTTATCCTCATTACAGCAAATAAACTTTACTAATTTTCCAAACTAATATTGAAGCAAAAATCTTTACATGGTGATTAATTCATACTGGGAAAATATATATGGACCAAATGAATTTAGACGATGTTTGTGCTGTAGGGTGAAGTCATTTCAAGTGTGACACTATTATAACATTAATTAACATAGAAACTTTTCTGTGTTGCTCGCTTTTCAGTGTGCAGCAAAATTTAACAATCAGTTCTCATTTGAAATAAAAAAATATTATGTACGCAAATGGATAATGTAAACTGGTGTAAACTCTCTATTGTATGTATATATATATATATATATATATATATATATATATATATATATATATATATATATACATCCTTTAGAATATATATATAGTTTTAGAGAAAAGAACCAAAGTTCATGAACTTATCCATGAAAATCCAGTCATGTATAGAAAAATTAATAAGTAAATGCACGATAAATAATACAAAGTAAAAATCATAAAATAATGATAATAAAATGACTACACGTGTTTCATAACCAAGTTTTCAAATAGAAAATAAAGTATATTCAAATCGATTAAATCAATTGAAAATCAATTCTATTCAAAAATATAGCTAATTGATTTAATCGATTTGAATATATTTTATTTTCTATTTGAAAACTTGGTTATGAAGCACGTGTAGTCGTTTTATTATCATTATCTTATGATATTTACTTTGTATTATATTATACTTATTTATCGTGCTTTTACTTATTAATTTTTCTATATGTGACTGTGGATTTTCATGGATAAGTTCATGAACTTTGGTTCTTTTCTCTAAAACTATATATTCATATATTTTATACTGTGAAACTTAATTTAATCTTAATTTTTGATAAATTGAATTTGAGTTTTTACCTGTAAATTTGGATTTTTATCCCTAATATTATTATATATATAAATGAAAACTATATAAAGAAATGACAAAACGTATACTGAATGTAAAAATAAACATGAGACAAACAGAAAGTCCATAATTCTTCATCAGTTATCGACCAATGATACTTTTTCAGTTTCACACGTTTAGTGATAAGACTGAATGCTTCCCAATTGGCAGTGCCTGCAAATAAAGTTTTTTTGTATAGAATTAGGGACAAGAGCAAACAAAACACAGTGTGATTTAGGATGGTAGACGAGGACAAACAGTTGAACAAAATATGGCCTTTATATTTACTCTCTTTCTCTCTCTCTCTGTCTCCCTCTTTGATTTCTAGCCTTTCTCTTTCCCCTTCTTTTCTCTATTGATCTCTCTCCCTGCTGCGGCCAGTTCCTCTTTTTCTTCCTTTCTTAGACTGGTCTCTTAGCTGATCAGTCACAAATTCTGTCTCTCCATTCTCCATTGTTCAAAATATTTTCTAAGTGTTACCCACTATTCTCATCTTCTGAGCCCCAAGGCAGTATTTTGTTCAACTGCTTTGTCCTCGTCCACCATCCTAAATCACACTGTGTTGTTTTGTTTGCTCTTGTCCCTAATTCTATACAAAAAAACTTTATTTGCAGGCACTGCCAATTGGGAAGCATTCAGTCTTATCACTAAACGTGTGAAACTGAAAAAGTATCATTGGTCGATAACTGATGAAGAATTATGGACTTTCTGTTTGTCTCATGTTTATTTTTACATTCAGTATACGTTTTGTCATTTCTTTATATATTTTTTCATTTATTAAGTAATGAAATGCAACAAACACCAAATTTATATATATACACACACACACATATATTTATTAGTTATTACTGTTTTATATACTGACAATGAATTTTAAAAACCTCCCAAGCATAAGCTCAATAACCAGAGCTCCACACACATGCGCACACACTTTTTGCCACACTGTAATGACACTGCATGAAAGCAGAAATAATTCTGCTTTCGTGTCTCTACATTTAATGCATTCTAGAGCTTTAATCATGACAGGTGGGTTTAATACTAAAATGCATTATCACACACACACACACTTATATGTATATATATATATGTGTGTGTGTGTGTGTGTATATACATATGTGCACGTTTGTGTATGTATTTATGAATGTAGATATATGTATATATATATATATGTATATATTATATGTATGTATATATATATGTATATATTATATGTATGTATATATATATATGTATGTATATATATATGTATATGTATATATATATATATATGTATATATATATATATATGTATATATATATATATATGTATATATTATATGTATGTATATATATATATGTATATATTATATGTATGTATATATATATATGTATATATTATATGTATGTATATATTATATATATATATGTATATATTAT
>NC_068984.1:147640482-147646009 GCF_001194135.2 Octopus bimaculoides | reverse complement strand
CTATATAGTAATGCCTCACGCTTAGAGGGACTAAATAAGTCAAAAACTACCCAAAAATAAGCAACATATTTAGTCCCTCTAAGCGTGAGGCATTACTATATAGTTAATGCCCTTATATAAATTATATATATATATACATATATATATATATATCCTGTCTTATACTAAAATAATAATCTTTTACTGAATTATACCAATGAGTTCCATGTATTTAATTAGAAATTTTCTATAATAAATTGGAAATCACTTACATTTTATATTTAATAATTATAGTTTTGATCTGAGTAGGCACTTCCTTGGTTGCCTACCCAGATGGCACACCCCTTATACACACACACACACACACACACACACACACACACAAACTTAAAATCCAGCTAAGTTGAGCTTTAACTTTCATTCTTTTGGAATTAATCAATAAAACACCAGTCACATGCTGGACTTGATTCTCGTTTCTCTCTGTCTCTGTCTTTCAGAATCAGTTAAATTGTGCACGAACGAAGTTCATGGTAAACTGCTCACAGATCTCTTTATACCCAACCCCCCCCTTTTTTTCTTTGAAAATGAGAAAAGTTTGAGTGAATGGTGAGCAACTTCTTATAAAAAGAACAAACAAAATTAATAGGCAGTAGAATAAAAAAAAAAATAAAGGAGAAGAAAAAGAAGTTAAGATGGGGAGGTGTTTAGGGGTGGTAAAAAAAATAAAAGAAGAGAAAGACAAAGTGAAGAAAGAAGGATGAAATGTCCAGATGAGAAAATACCAGATCCAATTGAAAGATGGTAGCATCAAATATAACGTGATATGGATAGTAGAGAGGCATATATTAATGAAACAAAGAACTACAGGCTTTGTTTGAGATGCTACGAATTTGATAAAATCTCAAAACAGTGTAATATCTGCCTTAACCCATTCATGCCAAAATTTTTCTAGTGAATGAAATTGCCTGAAAAGTCAGATATTATTTTGACCTAAATAACAACTGAAAAAAAACTTCATTGATTTCTGTTTGATACAGACTGCATATGCATTAAGAACATGTTTCATTCTTTAATAGAGATCATACACAAGTCATAATTTGTATCAAGTTTTATACCCTTATAAATTGTCAGTTTCAACAGACAATCTGCAAGAATGGGTTAACTTCAAAAATGAAACCTTCACATGATGCCTTCTGACGAGTAAAATACATACTAATTGGAAAACTCAGCGCTTGAGTAACATCTTATCATGAAGGATCATCATCATAATTTTATATCCAATTGATTTTCCATGTGAACAGTTCAGCAGGATCTGGCCGGTCAAAGTACCCCATATTACTCTAACATCTTAGTTTTGGCATGATTTTTATGGTTGAATGCTCTTCTTAGCACCAACAGTATATATTCATGTGCGGATGTTGGTGAAAGTTTAACTAACTTTCACCTACATTTGTTCATAAGAAAGAAACTCTACACCCACACCATGATTCCATCCCTAAACATTACACAGAGAGTGAAGTATGTCACCAGATCTGGAAAAGTAATATTCTAGGTGTATGATGAAGTGTACTAAATTTGTCGTTTCCCACAAAATATGCTTGTAAAATAGGGGTACATCTTATGCAAGAATGCTTCTTATTTGCAAGCAAATAGGGTAAGTTGAACTATTTATGTATGAGTTTTGATTTAAACATTTGCTTTTAGTCAGGAAGGAAGGCAGCAGCCCGACATAAGGTCTCAAAGACTGATGGGATAGGAGGAAAGTATCTTTCAACTAGAAACTTAGCCTGAAGACTTTTAGCTGAGTGGCCATGCTGGGATTTGAACTTACAACAAATACTTTGTCTGATGTTTTTTTTTGTTTTTTTACAGTTCTGTCAATGCAGTACTTTGGATCAATACATGTAGCCTCATCAATCTCTGATTCATTCGTCACTGATCTTGGCTAACACGATATGCTCAGTTGTAAAATACAGTTGGTGTGTCCCCCAATAACCCCTAACGATGCTCAGCTGCCCAAACTATGCTTGTTTACTGTGTTGCAAGGCTCGGATCTTTTCTGTTTGGATGCCACTGGCTCCAAAAATTAAAGTTTACTGAAAATTTTAAAATTTCTAATACACTTGCCCAAACTGAATTGCTGGAGTTATTTCATTTTTTTTTCCAGAAAAATGTTTTTAAAAAGTTTTAGAGGTTCAAAGTTTGAGCATTTTCACCCAGTCAGGAAACAGGGTTTGGAAGCTGTCATTCTGTACGTTACTGCAAATTTTGTCGTCCTGAAAATAACATGTTGTCAATATTTGTTGTCTCCGGTAGTTTTCTTTCATGTAAATAAATTTTATTTAACTGTTATTTTTAGCACGAAAGTTCTCCGGTAATTTTCTTTCGAGTAATTAAATGTTTATGTTTATTTAAAAGAGAAAAACAGTTTTAATTCTCTGAGTGAGATGTTGGCAAATAAACTTTAAATTGAAAGATTTATCGAAAATATCTTATTTAGCTGTTATTTTTAGCACAACCACCTCTGTTCAATGACGAAAAGAAACCAGTAAACAACACTGTTATCAACAGGTGCTTCCTCGCAGACTTTTCAAAGAAATAGGCAAGTTTTATGTCCTCTTGTTACTATCGAAACAGACATGAAAGTGTCTGTGGCTTACAATTGGCTAAAGTTACCAAAATTTTTAAAGTTTAATTACTAATAACTCTTTATTTATTGATTGATTTACAGCGAAAATTACTTTCACGTCATTAATTAGCCGATAAAGATGTTATAACACTGAATACGAAATCAATTCGAACAGAAAATTGACGCTGACATCCGAACAGAAAAGATGTCAAGGCTCGGTATTTTTTATACGGATTTATGTATCCATTAACATTGGAACAGAAGAAATGGGAAGACACCAGGTCCTAACAAACGACACGGACAAGCACATTCTCTCCAGGAAAAAAGGTGGAGGCGATGAATGAAATACGTGACGATGGAAGCTCCGTGGGTCAATGGATCTGCTCTATATTTCTCTTCTCCTATTCAGAGCAATGGAACCAACAGAAGGTAGAAGAGGTGATTATAATAAATTAACCAAGAGGAAAGGAAGAAGATTTACGTTAAATAATAAAATCTATTTGGAAGGGAAAGTTATAGACATGAGACACATGCGTGTAACGCCGGAAGTGATACCAAGCGAGGAACCAGAAGATTTCGATGGACGAATTTGGAAGGGTCGCTGGTAAAAACCATTGTAATAAATGGTCATTGGTTTGGAGGTCGTGAGTCACCCAACAAGTTCTGGTTGGAATATGAAGAATTCTTTTTACATAGTTTCTTAACTTACAAAGCCTGGACTGCTGAGCACATTTTATGAAAATAAGACGACCATACACACATAAAACCAAAAACCCACTTCAAATATCTTAGTATTTAATGGTGACAAGTTTTTACATTATTTGAAAAGTCATTAGTTGAACTATTTAGTCTTCTTGCATTCTGTGGGGTATCGAAACATATATCGGCCCCGTTCCTCTTTATCGTAATTTCTGAACAGCCTCTACGACTTATAAAGTAATTTCTGTTTCGTTATTTTTTGTCCATGTTTTGAAACGATTGTATTTTGCGTTTTCAGAGGGAAAAAAAGCTTCGTTAGGTTTTACCTCTTCATTGAAGAAATGGTAGTGAATCAATATTTCAGCTAAGTTGTTGTTTTGGTGCCTTTTATTTGACTGGGAGTCGTGTATTAGTAAAATTAAGTAAATAAAATCGTCTCGTCACGTCATTGTCTAAAATATGAAACTCGCATGAAAAGAGGTAATGGAATTTGTCTTTGAAGGGAACTAATTCTAATTTTTACTTTAGCTTCACCTAGAATTATCTCTCTTTATCCAGTGTGTGTGTGCACGTATTACTGGCTGCTACTGTTGTGTGGAGAGCTTTACGTAGGTTTCCATTGCCCAGTCTGCTTTTTGTTAGTTATGAGTTACCAAACAAATATGGGAAAATTAGAATAAATACAAATTAATATTATGGTTGTTTGAAACCCTGCAGTTGGAGTTCCCCATGCATACAGATGCTCAACCACAACGGATCCTTACGGAACACTTTATTGTGTTTATTGGGACATCTGTAATTTGATACAATAAAGTGTTCTTTGAGGATACATTATAGTTGAGTATCTAAATACATTTGGAACTTCGATCGCAATTGTTGAAATGTGCAGGGGAACTTTTAATATAAACTAGTGTTTATTCCTATTTTTTTATGTATGTGTAAACCCAGATTTCATATCCAAAGATTTCAGCACTGCATTCAACTCAACGCTATCAAGGGACCTTTTGATTGTCAATGCGAGACGTGGGTGACTATGAAGAGGGAAGAATATATGAATATGTTAATATTTTAAGAGTGTACAAAAATGTAGCCCGACTTATTAAAAACGATATTCGAATGTATAAAATGTAATGATATATGCAGGGAGTACTGTAGATTTTAACCGTAGATATCATGCACATATGAATTCTTTTATTAATATTATCTACATCTTTAACTATCCACAACCATAAAGTACAAAATGTACAGTATAAATTATCTTGGCCAATAGAAGCACTCCCCACCCAACTTATAATTCACACACGTGTAAATGTATTCTTTGTATTTGGGAATCCTTAACTATTCTGCATAAACTACTCAATGTTAAATAAGTTTTTGGATGTCATCTTCTCTTGTAGACACAGGTATTATTCGACCCTTAAGCATTTAGTTAACTCTACATAAACTACACAGTGAAACCATAATTCCAGTACATCTGAAATATGAAATTCAGTTTAGTCCTTCTTCAACTGACCACCTCTAGTATTATTAACAGCTTCTTCTCAATAGTAGTTTGATATAAAACGAAAACATCCGCCAGAATAATAAATGTAACTCTTTAGAAAGGTTGTCAGCAAAGGATTCCACCATAGCTCATAACAAATGTAATCTTATCGGTTGAATCTTCCTTGATGAAGGAGGCAGTGTTATTGAATAAAATCTAAATTCATACTTGCACCACTATGTCCTCAGAAAAGGCCGTCAGATATCAACTTCTGGATTTTAAACTTCAATATGGATTTACTGTATTTTCTACGCTCAGATATTAAGCGAATTATAAGTCTTAAGTATTTACAATATTTTATATATTTTAATATTGTTTTCAATGAGTAAGGAGGATTATATTTTTGTCCATTCTTAATATATTCATCATTTAATATCCATTGTCCATGCTGGCATGGGTTGGATGGTTTGACTGGGCTGGCATGCTTGGAAGGCTGCACCAGAATCCAGTCTGATTTGGCATAATTTTCTACAGTTGGATGCCCTTCCTAACGCCAACCACTCCGAGAGTGTAATGGGTGCTTTTACATGACACCGGTATCTTCCATAACTGATTTTTTTCTTCTCAAGCACAACATAATGCCAAAGGTCTTGGTCATTGCCTCCGTGGGGACCAACACTTGAATGGAGCACAGCTACTTTGCTTCCATGAGGCCCAATGCTCGAAAGGAACTCGGC
>NC_068984.1:147639702-147640380 GCF_001194135.2 Octopus bimaculoides | reverse complement strand
CTTTGCCTCTGTCAGATCCAACGTTCAAAGGTTGATTGTTTTTTCTTTGCGTGCCACGCAGCTATCCTCATCCATTCTCACCACATGTCCATACCAGCGCAATCGCCTCTCTTGCACACCACAACTGATGCTTCTTATGTTCAGCTTTTCTCTCAAGATACTTACACTCTGTCGGGTATGCACACTGACATTACACATCCAGCGGAGCATACTGGCTTCATTCCTTGCGAGCTTACGCATGTCCTCAGCAGTCACAGCCCATGTTTCACTGCCATGTAGCATAGCTGTTCGTACACATGCGTCATACAATCTGCCTTTTACTCTTGTCGCCAGCAGAGGTAAGAGCTCTCTGAACTTTGCCCAGGCTATTCTTATTCTAGCAGCTACACTTTCAGAGCACCCACCCCACTACTAACTTGGTCACCCAGATAGCGAAAGCTATCAACTACCTCTAGTTTTTCTCCCTGGAATGAGACAGATACATGCATGTATATATACATACATACACATACAGATATCTATATATATGTATATACACATATATATATATATACATGCATATATAATATATATACATATGCATGTATATATATACATATGCATGTATATATATATATATATATACATATGCATGTATATATATACATATGCATGTATATATATATATATATATATATA
>NC_068984.1:147624898-147635542 GCF_001194135.2 Octopus bimaculoides | reverse complement strand
AAGTAGTTCATCCTCGAAAATTTCCAGGAAGACCTCGGAACTTTCAAGGAAATCCCATCCATGGAACTTTTCAGACAGTCCTCTTTGATTGGTATTCATGCTGGTAGCACATAAAAAGCATCAGTGAATGGAGGTGGCTAAAAAGAAGATAAGAGATTGAATGACAAGACAAGTGATTAAAATAACATTTAATTTAATTATTTATTGATTGATTGATTTATATATATATATATATATATATATATATATATTTCTTTTTCAAATTGGAATTTGATGAGAGGGTATAGAAAGTTTCATAAATCATAATTCTTCAACAACAGAGTCTCAGCACTCTCTACATTTCTTTCTCTCTCTCCCTCATACATTTAAAAGAATTTATTTATTATAATGATTATCATTAATAATTGTATTATTCAAATAGTGTTTGAAATAAAGAATTGCTCTGATTCTGAAGAATACAAAATGGTACAATAGTAATATAAATGAAATAAAAAAAACAAAATTTGGAAAAAAAAAAATCTTATTTTTAAGTACATTGTTGCATAATTAGGCCAAAGACATTCTGTGATGACAGTAGCATTGACAGGCAAAGAAGGACAAAAAAGAAGTATAAAAAAAGTTTTAGAATGTCACCCCCTCCCCCATCATAAATCCACAGGCTGGGGTGTAGGAAGATGTAGTGTTGAGAAGTAAATTGGTAGAGCAAAGGCCCTTCTTGTTCCATCTATGATTCACAAAATTGTGTTGACATGCTTGTACCATTCCAAGTTGATTTGAATTGCTCTGGAATAAAACACTCCGTCTGAAAAGGGAAAAAAAAAATTTAAACTGACAGATAATCTCTGCGGCATGCAAATTGTTAAGAATTTCAAAATCAAGCACCCACTGTATTCAAAAGTGACATTCCAAGAATGGTTCCTGCTCTTAGTGAAGATGATCTGAACTAAAAGAGTGAAGTGGGTCCTTGGCAAGATATGTAGAAGCAAAGATCGCTGGTAGTGATGAGACTACATTTAAATTAATTGGCTTGATTAACTTTGACAATTGCACATCCTGCAGGTCTGAATATTCACATATTACAAAGGAATATCAATGCTAAACATTCTACAAGACTTTGAAGAGTAAGTATTTCCAGCCAGATGGTGCTTTATGCTACCTTAGTAACATGAGGGTGCCCCTAAGATGAAGAGCTTCAGTAGAATACCCCCCCCCTTCACATTCATTGGACCTCACACTACTAGACTTTTTTTCATGGAGACACTTAAAAGCTTAAAAAACAAACAACAACTGAGTTGAGGACATCCATTGAATGACAATGCACACAAAATACCGAATGAAATGCTTGTGATGTCTGTACGTCATCAGCAGTGCTAAAAGCTCATGGAAAGAAAACTCAAAGGTCCGTGCGTTGCAGAGAGCAACAATGTAGATTATATATGCAGTGTGTGTGTGTGTGATAATTGCTTACTTGGAATATATACATATATATACTCCTATGTGAATTCACTACTTGAACCACAACAGCACAACCCTTGAGCAAGACAATTCATTTCACACTGCTTCAGTCTACTCAGATGAAATGAGTAGCAGTAGCAGGTTTGGGAGTGGGAAAGGTTCCCTCCATAACAGACTGCTACTCACAGTCAGTTGTCTTGAAATACGAGGGTACAGGATTGAGACAGGCATGGCTGTGTGGTTAAGAAGCTTGCTTTGCAACCATCTGATTTCAGGTTCAGTCCCACTGTGTGGCAGCTCTATGTGTGTGCATCGTTGTGTCTGTATTTTGCCCTTCCTCCACTACTTGACAGCCAGTGTCTGTTTGCTTTACAACCCCATAACACAGCAGTTCGGTAAAAGAGACCAATAAAATAGGTGGGACCAAACTTGAAAAGAAGTACTGATGTCGAAACTGTTCAAAGCGGTGCTCCAGCATGGCTGCAGCAAGTAGAAGGTATGTTACATGAAACAAAGTTAAATGAAGAAGCAATTGAATACATACGTAGTCTCCATCGCCTTTTGGGACAAGAACATTAACCTCTGAAGATTTAGCAGTGATGATCTCTGTGTCCAAAGACTCGGGGCTAAGGTAGACCATACATCCATCTGTTTTCTCAATACTCACTGTTGGAACTTTGCCAGTCACCTGTTGCAAGGATGGGAAGAAAAACAATAATAACCTCTTGAAGTAGCAAATGACATTTTTTTTTGGGGGGGGGGTCAAGGGGGAAGGCAGTAGCCATGGCCCTTTACAGGGTTTCCAAAGGAAAGGTGCAAGAGAAGGAGGATAGCTTGAATGTTGTTTGTAAAGTGAATTCTGGTAAACACACCTGAGATGCCAGGTAGAAGTGATAAACATAGTTTAACCTTCAAGCAGGCCATGAAGGGATTTGAACTCAAACCATAAAAAGTTGGAATAAATACTGCAAAGCATTTGGTGAGATGCTTTTACAAGTCTTGCTTTTTCACCTCAAAAGGATGACAAGCAAAATGTCCTGAGCAGGTACTCAGTGCCAACTGAATCATAATCAGATATGTTGCCAACACTAGAGGGCATTAGTTACAAATCTCAATGTTTCTCTCTCTCTCTCTCTCACACACACACACACACAAACCATCTCCCTAACTGATTAGCTTTCTCTTATGAATATTTAAAATGTCTCTAAACTTGGCCTCACTACAAAATATGTATCCACTCTTCATCTCGGCTGCTGGTTCCACTCTTCATCTCGGCTGCTGGTTTCTGCTCCTTTAAATGCAAAGGTGGCAAGCAGCATGTAGAGTCTGACTTAGATGCTTAGTGGCATCTCTTCCAGTTCTTTATGTACTGAGTTCAAATCCTGCCAAAGTTCATCTCTTCAGGGTTGATTAACTAAATAAAGTACAACTGAAGTCAATGTCGTTGGCTTGTCCCCCTCCCCTCAAAATTTGCTAGTCTTGAACCCTGCAACCAGACTAACATTCTGTTGCAGGAGAATACTGTCACCTTCAACATTTATCACTGGCTCTAGTAACCAAATTGTCCGAATTTTGGTCCTCTTCTCAGTGCACAGATCCTCACCGTCCATCTCTCAAGCCAAAGACCGATAGAACTATACCAAGTCATCAACGAGACAAAATGAATTTACTTCCTACCAACAAATTAACATTTAAAAAAAAATATACCAGAAAGATTTATTCAACTTGCTCGATTTAATAATCAAACCAGCAACAACAAACTCTAAAGACTTTTCAATGAGGATCGGATGATATTTAAGATATAAAGTTCAGAAAACAACACTTTTTACTTTTTAATCTTTTGGTCAGGCAGGAAGACGGTGCCCCTTGGCCCATTTAACAAGGCTTACAAGACTGATGGGAGGGAGGTGGCCTTAAATTTGAAATTTGGCCTGAATGCTTGCAAGCTGGTGGTCAAACATTTGGGGTTAGGAGAGTTCAACTAGAAATTTTTGAACCCAAGTCCTCTCCAAACAGATTGCTGGGAATGCTGCTACCATTCTTTGAGAACAATGGTAACTAAAACAGCTTCCCAGTTACTTTATGTAAAATAATTAAAAATTGAAACAAAATATTAAAAAAAAACAAAACTATAAATGAAAGAGAGGTGGTATCAGATGGTGAAAATCGTAGGGTTACAAAAGAGGACAATTTTCAATATGTTCAGAACGTAACAGTAATTAGAACATCAGTTATTTTTGCAATTAACAATAATGTTGCATAGAAAGACTTTTAGATTTGGAAAAAAATGTCTCTAATTAAAGTTCTTCATTCATAATTCTATAATGCAAGTCTAAGCTCACCTGTGATTGAACACTGGAACAGTTGATAAATTCAATGGAAGAAATGACATCATCAAAGACAATTCCACATTTTGTGCTGTTATCTGAAGAGAGAAAGAGAGATGAGACTTATGAAGAGGACAAAGAAATATCACCAACACCAATAATGTCATAATCAGAAGACATGATTGTTCCACTGACTAGAAATAACAGCCAGAGATCCTGCACACCACACCCTCTTTACACATTGAATAATCTGATGAAAGATTATGCCCAAAACATTATACATTCTCTGAGTTATAAACTTAATAATAATTAATTGTGAACATCCATTGGACTTGTGTTGTTTTTTGCTTTTGTATTTGATCTGTTTTGTAAATAAACCACAAAGAAGAGAGGTTGGTCATAGCTGAAACATTTTTGATCGGAAGTCTGCTTGAACAAATCTGATTTATGGCTAAATAACATCAATCATAATGATTGTCTCTCAATTATTATCCCAATCACATGCAGCAGGCATGACTGTGTGGGGAGAGAGAGAGAGAGCTTGCTTTGTTACTAACTGGTTTGGAGTTCCATCTTACTGCAAGGCAAAACTTGCCTGTTACAGCCTTGGGCCAACCAAAAAGTCTTGCCTCTTGTCTTCAGCAGCCTTTCATGGGATACAGCAACAAGGCAGGCCTCAGTTCATCACCAGTAGATGTCACCACCTCATGGAACATTTGGCTTCCTGTATGTGTTATGTCATATCTACATACACACACACATTAGTAAAAGCATAGCTGTATGGTAAGAAGCTTGCTTCCCAACTCCATCGTTTCAGGTTCAGTTCCATAGTGTGGTACCTTAGGCAAGTGGCTTCTACAATATCTCTGGGGCTGACCAAAGCCTTGACAGTGGAAACTGAAAGAAGCTTGTCAAGCATGGGTGTCTTACTGTCTTCAAGCCTTGACATCATGTGATGGTTGTAAACGAGTGTCCATCCAGTTTTCTGTGGAAACTCTTGTTATGAGGAAATATTAGCTTCCTTGGAAAGAGATGAGAGTTTTAATGACAGCAATGTATTTGGCCGTAGAAAATCTGCTTTAAAATATTCCATCCCACTCATATGAACATGGAAAAGTGGGTGTATCTATAAGGAAGTCATTGGACTAATTATAAATGAAGAAACAGTTCTGTGAAGCAAATCCCAGACAATATTGTAGTCCGAGATGCACTGTGGTTTTTTGTAGATAGGGGGTTATCTCCCTTTCCACACATTGTTAACTGCACATAACGGAAATGTCGGAAGATACAATGATGATGATCTCCTGGAAAGTGTGGGGGCAGAGTCTGGCATGGGGTTCACTGTAGTACAACAGAACTTGGACATTGGTACTCAACTTTCCTTCATCTACAGCACTATATCTGTTCAATAACCAACAAATCATTCTGCACCTGCCAGCTACTTGGCATGAAATGATGGAGGCACTCACAGAATGGAAAGAGGGCCAGGCGAAGAACACCTGATGCCAGATATTCAAAGTTGGATAGGAACGGGAAGGATTGCAGTAAATTGACCAAACAGGAAAGAGTTTGCAGCATGGAAGAATCTCAGTCTAAGTTAGTAGCTGAGGAGAGAGGCCAACAAATTAACTGCAGTCAGATGAATTTGCGTTGAAAGAGGAGAGGCAACAGGCAGGACTGTTGGTTATAGTAAAATTGGCTCAGGTGTGGCTTGCATGGTAGGAAGTTTGCTTCCCTAGGTTCAATCCCAGTGCATGGTACCTTGGACGAGTGTCTTCTACTATAGCCTTGGGCTGAACAAAGCCTTGTGAGTGGGTTTGGTAGATGAAAACTGAAAGAAGCCTCTGTGTGTGTTGTCTATAAAATAAGTACTAGGCTTAAAAAAAAAAAAGTATTTGAGTTGATTTGTTTAATTAAAATTCTTCAAGGTGGTGCCCCAGCATGACCTCTAACGACTGAAACAAATAAAAGATGAAAACGAGTACCTTACTTGGAAAGTGGTGAGGATTGGCAACAGGAAGATTCGATGGCTTTTTGAATTAATGCAAACATGAAACAGAAGATATGAAAATGATGCACTTACCTACAACAATAGAATTAACTTTGCCAGTTACTTTGACAACTGAATTCCGACACTTGTAGATGTAAACAGTTTGCTTCATGCTAGTGTCTGTCAACTGGATGTTTTGGTTGTTGTTTTGATATTCCTGGAAGGTAAGAAAAAGGAATTACCAGGAAAGAGAATCAGTGGCGAACCTATATAAATATATATATATCTCTCTCTCTCACTCATGTATGGGTTGACCAACATGTCTTGTGGATGAAATTGGTAGATAGAAACTGTATAGAAGCCTGTGTGTGTGTGTGTGTGTGTTGCCACTGCTTCAGTGATGATGGTCGTCATGTCTCTCAAGCAAAACATTCAATACCAGTTCAAAATGCAAAGACATGGAATAAATTCTTTAAACAAGAAAGGAAAGGAATCTGGTTAGAAAAAGGGTTTGAAGAAGTTTTAAGCAACGCACACCAGCATAAGAAGCTGGATGAAAGTAATTTAAAGGGTTAGATCAACTAAAGGAAGAAAGGAAGGAAATTCTTTCCTTTTTGCAAATCACAAGGTTTCGTGTGGCCAGAACTTTTATTTCCATAATGTTCATTAGAAGAGAGATAGATTTCCTCCTGGATAGGTCACATTGTAAATAGCTTTTCTAATGCAAGGAAGAACTGAAGCTAATGAATCACTCATCACTAACAACAATGAGCAACACTATTCTCTAATATGTGGTGGACTTTTATGTTTGGGTGAAAAATGCATGAGAGGACCACTGTTGGGAGTTGGACTTCTTGTCTGACCATCAATCCACTTTTGCCTCTCCACCCAACACATCAGGGTTAGAAACAAAGTAAAAAAAAAAGTCAAGCCAAGTGTGTTTACTTACGATGATCCATTTCTTGTCCTGCAGTTCTATGAGAGGAACATTTGTCACTGGAGCATTGCCACCATAGGAAGGAGTTTTCTTAGAGCTGGCGTTGGCAGGTGATTTCACAGGGCATGCTCCATCCTTTCGTAAGGTTGGGTTTTTGTGGGTCTTCTGGTCATCAGAAACTTTCTTTAGACCTAAAAGAGAAGCAAAGTTAAAATTATATGAGAGAGAGAGAGAGAGAGAGAGAGAGAGAGAGCATGCTGGGGAGCAGAGAAAGGTTGACATGACATTGAGGAGACGAAAAACAGCAGATTCTTTTATGTAAAGCGCTTCGGTTTCTACTAATTCTTCCATTTTCTATAATAATTTCTCATATGGCCATAAAGCTAGAAATTTATAGAGAAAGTATGCCTGTAGATTATTGGTATCCATCCATTTTTTGCATCCCGTTCATAAGAGGGTTGTGGCAGTAGAGTCCTCAAGTACCTCCTGCACAGGTTCCTATCAAAAGCAATTCTTGTTACACTTTCAAGCTGGATTCCCAAGAGTGGCCAATTGAGAGTAAGGATCCAACCATCTCATTCTTGATTTACCCCAAGGTCTTCACCTGGTTGGTTCAGCTTGAACAATCAGTCTTGCAATTATTTCCTTCAGCATTCTATTCCCATGTCCATAACATATGAGTTGTGGAGAGTAACAGCTTGGCAGGGAGAGGTTTCTTTCAATATGAAAATAGTTTTTTAAAAAAATTAACAAACGGCATCGTCCATCACATAGGTTAACTATGAATATATTTGAGCCCTAGGTAGAAGAATCTATTTGAAAAATATATTGCAGCCTTCACCCAGTGCCAGTCCAGACAGTAACAAGCCTAGGAGGCATGGAGTAGGAACACAAAGGATACAAGCATTTGTCTTTTGTAAAATCTGGAATTATAAACCAAAGTTGAAATTTGAATTCAACACCTAAACTAATTATCACGCTCGCTCTTCTAATTCTGCCATATCTACCATGACATATTCCTAGAAAATCTTTCAATAAAGAAAATTATTGGGCCATCCCTTAAATAATGCGTTTTTTTCAATTGCAGGAAGTAATTACCTTGTTCTTATTCCTAGTGCAAGTACTGAAGAGTACAGTTCGATTTTAACAGTTATTTTTTTCAAAGTTATAATAGAAGTGACAAAGGAGCATATTTTGCTTTGTGAGTTCAATAAACTCAACAATGCAACGGAAAGTGCGAGGAATATTAATGCAGTATATGGGGATCAGACAATAAGTGTAAGCCAGTGTCTACGGTGGTTCCAGAAATTCTGAGCCGGAAACTACAGCCTAGAAGATGAGCCTCATCCTGGAAGATCTGTAGAGCTTGACGAGGACATCCTGCAAACCCTGGTGGAACAAAATCCCATCATAACTATTCATCCAAAAGGATGAAAAACAAGGTTCTAAGCACTTGAAACACAACTGAAAACTTGAGGATACCTAAGGTTACATGTAGTAACCCACTGCCTGCAAAATAATATTGCCCAAAAAGAAGTGGAGAAGTTGTTTTTGTCAAAGTACAAAGACCTCAAAATCGAAGTATTCAAGGTGTGGGGCATGAAGGTGAAAACAATACCTGTAATAATTGGGCAGGATAAAAAACATATGAACAAAAATGTAGAAGTGATACCTGGACCCTCAACACTACACACTATCTAAAACATATCCCTGCTAGGAACAGCCCACAGCCTACACAAGACACTATCAATTTAATAATACAATCCAAACAAAAAGAATCCACAAACACAAGACACTCTATATAGCAAATATCCAATAAAATAAACTACCACCTACAGGCTAGATACCCTACACATTGCACACACAACGCAATATAAACACTAATACAAGAAAAGACTGCAACCAGGTCCCCTAACAAAAGAAACTGATGCAAAACAATACCGGAAAAAGTTTGCACTTGCCCAACAATAAAAAAAGGACACAATGCTGCACACACCCCACCAACACAGAGCTGTGGGCAGACAATGCAGAAGAAATTTGCTTGAACAATAATAATAATAATAATCTGTTCTACTGGAATTCTGTGATGCATGTAACCTTTTAATCTGCAACACTAACTTCAGGTAACCAAACAGCCACCTGATTAACCTACCAATCAGGTGACTCTGCTAGCCAGATTGATTTCATCCTCACCAGACAGCAGGACGCATGGTTGCTCTTAAATGCAAAGACCCTCCTTGGTGAAGAATGTAACCCCAGCATAGGCTAGTCATTAGTGACTTTAGACTTGAGGCCAGAAGGATGCCAAAAAGCAGACCAATCCAGAAAAGAAGGATTTGGAAGCTAAAGAACCCTTCACATGGTCAGAGATTTAGGGACATCCTCATCAAGAAATTGATGAGAGGGAGGAGGAGCTACAGACTTCAGACACAGAGGGTAGCTGGAAATTCCTACGGGACAGCTTGCTGAGTGCCACAGACCAAATCTGCAGATGGTTCAAAGTCCCTTCCAGACCTAGAGTAACATGGTGGTGGAATAAGATGGTAGAGAAAACCATTAGAGCAAAGAAACAGGCCTGGAAAGCCTGGAAGAGTTGGGGTAGCAGGGAACTGTACCAGATAGCCAGAAGGGAGACTGGGCGACAGGTATACATAGCCATGGGAGAAGCAGAAAAGAAGTTTGCCAATGTTCAGCAATGTTAGGACCAAAGAACTGAAGTATTTCGGATTGCAAGATTGTGTGTGAGAGAAAATTGTGATGTCACAGGAGAGAAATGTGCCCGGGTGGATGATGGTGCACTTGCTTTTAATGATTCTGAAAAGAAAGAGGCTTGGATGAGCCATTATGAAAGACTGCTGAACATGGAGAATGAATGGGAAGAAGAGAGCCTACCAAATGTTGACCCAGTAGAGGGACCAGGTATCCGAATAGACATCTCCCTGGTAGATAAAGCAATTAAGGGTATGAAGTCAGGAAAAGCCTCTGGCCCAGTAGGAATCACTGCTAAGATGCTTAAAATATCTGGTGGTGTGGGTTATGGCCTAGTCACCCATATTGTAAACCAGGTAGTTTAGCAGCACCATAGTCAACTGCTACAAGAGTAAAGGTGATGCTTTCGATAGAAATAACTACAGGAGTATCAAACTGCTGGATCAGGTGATGAAAGTCATGGAGAAGATCATAGCCCAACTAATTAGGGAGAGAGTCTGCTTAGATGAGATGCAGTTCGGTTTTGTGCCAGGTAGAAGCACCATTGATATGGCAACTGCAGGAGAAATACCTAGGCAAAGATAAACCCCTATACCTGGCTTTTGTGGACTTGGAGAAAGCCTTTGACAGGGTCCCCCGATCCCTTATCTGGTGGGCGATGCGGAAACTATGGATTGACGAATGTTTAATAAGGGCTGTACAGAGATGCCATTAGTAAGGTTAGGATTGGCAATGAGTATAGTGAGGAATTCCGGGTAGAGGTAGGCGTCCACTAAGGATCAGCCCCCAGCCCCCTCTTATTCATCATAGTCCTCCAGGCAATAACAGAGGAATTCAAGACAGGTTGCACCTGGGAGCTCCTCTGTGCTGATGACCTGGATCTCAGCAGAATCACGACCAGAACTAGAGAAGAAATTTCAGGTGTGGAAGCAAGGTTTTCAGTTGAACGGCCTTAGAGTCAATGTTGCAAAGAGCAAAGTCCTAGTTAGTAGGAAGGTGAACACATCACAAACCCCTTCAGGTAGAAACTCCATACGATGTACCCAGTGTAAGCTATGGACACATGAGAGGTGCAGCAACATCAAAGGAAGGCTAACAGGGAGGATAGCTTTCATGTGCGGCAGATGCACAGGGACAATAAACACCACAGATGCTCAGAAAACAGATTCCATTATGACAGAACATTGCCATTTTCAATTCTCACAGTCCTATACATGCTCCCCCCC
>NC_068984.1:147613906-147624115 GCF_001194135.2 Octopus bimaculoides | reverse complement strand
ATTCCAGTCATAACCAGCTGAAAGAAATGTTAGGCAGTCTGCTGCCTTAATAATGACGACGATGATGATTTCAAATTTTAGCACAAAGCCAGCAATTTCAGGGGAGGGGATAAGTTGATTAATGAATGAGGAAAAACAAACAGTACAGAAAGAACTGACGTAAAGGGACCAGCATAAAAGGCCAAATTGAAAATATATGATGCAAGATGCAAAGGCTGGGAACAGAATAGACTGTTCCAATCAAATAGAAGGTGTCTATTTGAGGGAGAAAGAGGGAGGCCAACACCAGGAACTGATTCCAGATGCGGAAGAAAGTAAAGAATTTTTGGAGAAGGCTGTGGAACAGGCCGATGAGACATATAGAAAGCACAGAACAGCGAACAAAGGTGGGAAGAAAACTTGCAACTGTACCAAGACAAAGAGACGTCAGAATTAATCTCTATACAGTGAGAGAGAAGTTTTTAAAAAATAGCAAATTGGAAAGGACAATGCCCGAATGGAGTGCAAGCCTCTTAGCTGAAGAACTTGACAGAGTTGCATGAAAGGATCGCTGGATGACTGCCTGCAGGAAGGTCATGTCCCTGCCTGGATGACAAGCGAACGCTGCTATGCTTCAACAATCCCTTGAAAGAGAACATGGAAGCTTATGACCGGTGTATCGGCAGATTTATACAACCATCTGGAAAGTAACAGAAGAACAGAAAGGATGCAAGAAACAAAGTAGGGCAACAAAAAAATCACTCATCGGTTGATAAAATGATAATTAGAAATTGATGATACACAGATTGAAAGGACTGAATATAGCATGGCTAGATTACAATAAGGCAAATGACATGGTACCATGCAGTTGGATAAGTAAAACAATGAGCATGTTTGGAATAACAAAAAACATGGAGAAAATGCTTAATGAAAGTATGAAACATTGGAATAATGAATTAATCGGAGGGAAACAAAAATTCGGAAAAGTGAACATTAGATGGGGAATATTCTAAGGTGATAGCTTATCTCCATTACTATTCATATTGGCCCTGACACTGCTCACTACGATACTACGTAAAGTCAAAATAGCTTACAATTTGGGAAAAGGAAATGGTCAGATAAATAATCCTCTCCTTTTCATGGATGATATAAAGATTTATGTGGAAAATGAGAAACAACTTGAAAGTCTTCTACATACTATCCGCATTTTCTCAAATGACGTAGTTATGGAATTTGGGATAGAAAAATGCATTATATTGAAAATGAAACAAGGAAGATTTGAAAGAAATCAAGAAAGTGAAATGCCAAATGGCAAAATAATGAGGGCAATTGAGAAAGGACAGTGGTATAAATACTTGGGAATACTGGAAGCAGACGAGATAAAAAATGATGAAATTACCAGTAGGGAGTTCACAAGGAGAGTAAGAAAATTATTGCAGTCCAAACTGAATTCCAAAAATCTTATTGAAGCAATACCTTTAATCAGATATAGAGTTGGAATTATAGACTGGACCAGAAATGATATAAAGAAACTTGACAGAAAAACTAGAAAGTTGTTGATGTATGGAACCCACTATCCAAAAGCTGATATCAACCGGCTGTACTTGAGGAGAGACCAGGGTGGAAGGGGCTTAATAGAAGTAGAAGAATGTGGGCAGATGGAAAGAGAAAGTCTAGTAGAGTATTTACAGAGCAGCAGAGAAAAACTAAATACAGACAATTGACGCATGTAATAGGAGAAAAGGACAAGAGCGAAATACAAAGAGAGCACATCAGACAGAAACCTCTTCATGGCCAATTTTGGAGAGTCACTGAAGATGTATGTGGAACAAAATCCTGAGCTTGGTTAAAAAAAGAAACAGGGAGCCTAATCATAGCATCCCAAGATCAAGCGATAAAAACAAACAACTTGAGAAAAAATATACATGGAGAGAACGTGCCAGAAAAATGTAGAGCCCGTGGAACTTGGAACGAGACAGTGGCACACTTTGTGACAGAATGCTCCAAGTGGGCATAGGAAGAATATAAGGAATGGAGGCATGACCAGGTTGTAAAAGTTTTACGCAGGAAACTGTACCAAAATTGGAGATTTAAAGCTGGAAACACATGAGTTGCAAGAGTACTAGAGTAGGAGAAATGTAAGATTTTGTGGGACTTTCCTATTAAAACGGACAAGAAGTTAGAAAATAATAGACTAGACTTAACAATTATAGATAAGGAAAAGCAAAGTTATTTACTTATCAACCCATCATACCTGTTTGATTCCAGGACCACAAAGAAAGAGGAAGAAAAACAAAAAAATACAATCCCTTAAAATTTAGAGCATTGTGAACAGTAAAGGTTGTACCTATAATAATTGGTGCATTGGGAACAGTATACCAAGATATAGACAAACGACTGAAGGAGACTGAAATAGACTGCCTGGTAGAGCTCTTACAAGAAGTTTATCTCTTAGAGATAGCAAGGATTATCGGGAAGGTTCTAAGCACTTGAAAGACTGCTGAAAACTTGTGGGTACCCAAGGTTACAGATAGTAACCCGCCACCCATGTAAATCCTACAAGGAATAAGACTGAACCTGAGACAAATCACAATAATAAAATAATAATGGTTTCAAATTTTGGCACAAGGCCAGTAATTTTTTTTGGAGGGGGGGGAGCAAGTAAGTTAATTACATCAAGCCCAGTATGCAACTGGAATCTATTTTACCAACCCTGAGAGGATGAAAGGCAAAGTGAACCACAGCATAATTTGAACTCAAAACATAAAGAGGGACGAAATACCCCTAAACATTTTGCCAGGTTTTGCCGTTTTAATAACAATAATAAAATTAGAAGAACCTGAGAAGCTTTTTTATTGCATCTGATTTGTTGTGATTTGTTGTGAGGTGTGCACCAAACGCTGTAGTTGGAGTATCTTGTTCTTGTTAAATGATGGGGTTTAGAGGAACTTATTTGGGCACTGCTATTTGAGATGCTTGCCCTCCTCTGCTATAGCTAAGTGAGGAGAGAGAGAGAAGCATGTTGTAATGGGGATGGGGAACTTACACACACACATGTAAACAGGCAAAGAGGAGAAAAAGGGGGGGAAAAAAAAAAAAAAAGGCATTCCTCCCATCTTTGCAGCTTATGAGCAAGAAAACACTTCTCTACAGATGGTCCTCTGGCTGTCTAATGATATAACAACAGTAATAGTCATAGGAAGAAATCAAGGGCAGAGTGTGTGTGTGTGTGAAAGATGAGGGTAGAGATTACTGGTTCTTCACACTCACTATTGTAAACTCTCATACCTATGCACCACACACACACACACACTTATGTACTATTGTAAACCCACATGCGGCATAGACAGTTTATACATTATGAAAAAATAAAAAAAGTAGGGGTAGGGATCCTTCTTCCCTTTGTAAGTTAGGGAAGTTGGAAACTCAGAAAACTTGTAAAGTGGTGGGAAAATTCATGCATATATTAGCGCAGGCCTCTGTCTGAAGGAGGAGATGGTAGTGTGAAGAGAAAGTTGTTTGTTTTAACAGAAGAACAGAAAAATATGTTCTGGAGGATTTATTTACTTTTGAGTTTCAACATTAAAATTCTGAGTTCAAATCCCTGTCAGGATAGACTTTACCTCCCACCCCTGCAGAGTACCAACATTAGATGGGAAAGGAAAGCCATGAGAATAGAAAAGAAGGCAAACAAGTGGTTGGCATTAAGAAGGGAATCCACCCATAGAAACCATGTCAGAACAGAGAATGGAGCTTGATGTGGCCCCTGGCCTTACCAGCTCCAGTCAAACCACCCACTCCATGCCAGCATGGAAAATGCACATTAAATGGTAAAGATGACTTGCGCCCAAACCATGGAGTGAAATCTTGATACAAAATCTTTTCCCTTTCCGAAGTTTTAGCTTTGCCCAGGGTGCAAGCTGTCCCTCAAGTAAAAATCAAGCATAAAATAGTATGAACTGATGAAATGAGGTAACGGGTCCCTATCCTCCAATGTTCCCGTGGTAATTAAAAGAAATTTTTGCTGTTATTAATTGATATTCAGATGACAGACTGGCAGAAATGATAGCAATGTGGCTGTGTGTGGTAAGAAGCTTATTTCCAAACCACATGATTCTGGGTTCAGTCCAGTTGCATGGCACCTTGGGCAAGTGTCTTTACCATAGCCTTGGGTTGACCAAAGCCTTGGGTTGACCAAAGCCTTGGGTTGACCAAAGCCTTATGAGTGGATTTGGTAGATGGAAACTGAAAGAAGCCCATCGTATGCATGTGTATATATATATATCTCCGTGCCTTAACTGTTTGGCAAATAAGACTGATAGAATATGTACCAGGCTTTAGAAAAGAAAAAAAATTCATTTGATTAAAGTCAAGGTGATGCCCCAGCATGGCCACAGTTTAATGACTGAAACAAGATAAAAGATGTATATAGTTGTTACTGCATTATGTCATGTATTTGAAACCTAACAGGGTGAAATCTGGCTGGGGTTGACTTCTCTCATTGCTCATCCTCACACCAGTCCGTAAACAAATAAGCAATAATCATGTACTGGAGCCAACCGAATCAACTGCACAGTCAAACGTTACAATTAGAGCAGAGGGGGGGGGGGGCTGTGCTAATGCATGAAATCGTTATTATCTTTTCCCTTCTGGCTCCTTAGTTTTATTATTCATCATGCTGTTCTTGTTAGAGCTTTTAAAAAAAAAAATTCAAAAATAATAGTTGGGAATATACTGTAACTGCACCTCACACATATCCCTTCACCTTCCTCGTTAACAGATTTTTTTTTATCCTTTCAGCTGCCAACAAATTATCTCGTTAAAACAGACTGCATCTGTTGCAGATTTAATAATGACACAGCAACAACTATTTTTATTATTATTATTATTATTATTATTATTATTATTATTAAGGTGGCAAGATGGCAGAATTGTTAGCACATCAGACAGAATGCTTTGCAGCATTTTGTTCATCTTTATGTACTGAGTTCAAATTCTTCCAAGGTTGACTTTGCCTTTCATCCTTTCAGGGTCAATAAATTAAATACCAGTTGATCACTGGGGTCGATGTAATCAACACCCCCTTCTCCAAACTTACTGGCCTTGTGCCAAAACTTGAATCCATTGTCGTTATTATCAACCTCATCATCATGCTGTAGTGACAGAAATGGTTGGATGCCAGATCTAAAACTAGTCTCAAATTCTATTGATGGAAGTTAAAGGACATTTTTTGGTTTTTTTTTTTTTATCACTGTCACGTTGATAACGTACTTGCCATATTAATTGCTATCTTCATGATAAGAAATTCTAACACAGTCACACACTTGCTATTTTCAATTTAGTTTCCGTGTTGCTCCTCCCCTATCATTGTGAATACAAGGGACCAGAATGGGGTGCATCTGAAGGATCTCTGGAATGGCATTACTTGACAGGGTATAAAGCTCAGAGATCAAGGGTGTTCTCCAGGATAAGCCATTATTTCTCTGCACTGAGAGGTCACAGCTCCTATATTTTGCAGGAAAGAATCACAAGATAAATTCTTCAAACCAGGCTGAATGGCAGGAGATCTAGGGTTAGAACAAGAATGTGATGGTTGGATGGTTCATAGTTTGAGTTGGTCCCACTTAGGAATCTAGCATAAAAGTGTAAAATATGGATAAGGCAACTGAGAACTCTACCCCGACAACTTTCACAGGAACAGTACAGAACCACACATTTTATTGGGTGAGAAGAAGGGCTATAATAGTTATATATCAATCTCGTGCATGACCCTTACATATTTTAGTAACCCTAAAACACTAAAAATAGTGAACAGTGACCTGAGGGGGAAGAGACCCCAGATTGTGAACAACTGTTACTATATACAACCTGGCAGCTTGGTGCTCTACTGAACTTACCATTCTACCATTCTACCATTCTACCATTCTACCATTCTACCATTCTCCACCCTGATGATACATTCATACAGGGACCACATATTTTGATAGTGGGACAAGGGGGCGGGGAATACAGTGGGGGTTTTTTTAAATCAAAGATGAAAGACAACAAAGTCAACATTTACAGAATTTAAAAGAATTATGAAAATAAGATTTTATCCCAAACTACCATTCTTGACATTCCATCGTTTTGTAGTAGTAGTAGTAGTAGTAGTAGTAGTAGTAGTAGTAGTAGTAGTGGCAATAGCAGAAAGAGACAATTTTTGTATTAGCGACAGGTTCCAAGATGTTGGGAGCTGTACAAAAGTGGAACATTTAGTTAAACAAAAAAAAAAAATAAATAAATAAAAACAGTACAGAAATTTACAGTGTGTTAAGGATGGGAGGAGGAGAGGGTGAGTTAGCACAACAATCAGTATATATCATTGCATCATTTACCATTCACTTTATCCATGCTTATATGAGTTGGGAAGTGTTTAGTAAAGCAGATTTTCTACAGCTGGATGCCTTTTATGTTGCTAACCCTCACATTTCCCCAAGTAAGATAATTTCTTTGAGACACTTGTCTTGTGCCAAGCAGAGCACTGAAGCTGAAACCATGTGGTTAAGAAGCAAACAGTTTACCACACAGTTAATAAGGAATAGAACCAACAAAATTACAAGAGGAGCCAGAAAGAGTAATTTGGAACATTGCACAATAATAGGAAGACCTTGGAACAGAGGTCTTCCTCAATAAATATTTGGCCTTACAAGTGAAGGCAGATGTGATTGAGATATTGTACTGAAGACTTCTCTCGTGCAAACCAACATCAAAAAAATCTAACAAGATAAAGATTGCATAGAAAGGAGTAGAACTACAAAAAGTAAAGAAGTAAATTAATGTCTGTTGGATTGTCTATTTGTTTCTTGCTCTCAGAGATAAGACAAAACTGACATCAAAGTTATCAAATCATTGTTGCCATCGCTATCAAATGATATCTTAGCTAGCTTCTCTCCATTTTCCCTGTCTCCAAGCAGAAAGGAAAAGATGACAAGAGTCATCTAACACATCCATCTTTCTCTCTACCTCACAAAGATAAACAGGAAAAAAAATAGTGTAATGGAATAACCGTATTTAGACAAGGCAAAATATTATTCGATTTTGTGTGTATGCACACACACACACACATGGATGTAGGTGTCTTTGTGTTTGTTCCCCCACCATAACTTGATAACTGATGTTGGTGTGTCTATGTCACTAACTTAGTGGTTCAGCAAAAGAGACTGAGAGAATAAGTACCAGGCCTACAAAGAATAAATCTTGGGGTCAATTTGTTCAACTAAAAGACGGTGCTCCGGCATGGCTGCAGTCTGATACAAATAAAAAGATATATATATATATATATATATATATATATATATATACATATGTATGTATGTATGTGTGTGTGTGTGTGTGTGTGTATTTATAAGTTTGGTGGTGATGCAAACAGGAAAATTGATTATTAATATGCATAATATAATGTGTGTGTGTGTGTGAATGTGTGTATGGAGTGAGTGAGTGTCTACTGGAAATCCCCTTCCATATACAAGATGATCCCCTCCTCCAAGAAGGCAAGCAAACATCCATGTACCTCATACATTTATAATGAAATCATCAGGTCACATATCTGTATCATGTAAATAAGATAATTGAATAGATCACATGCTAGCATCTCTATTTTAATGATTATGTCCCTAGCTTCATAAACAGTGCAAAGAAGTGGATCACCAACTTTAAATATGTGTAACAAAGTGAAAGAGTCATCTGGAAAGGGACAAAGGTTGGCCACAGGAAGATTATCGAGCTTTAGAAAATTTACAATCCATGCAAGCAAGAAGAAGCAGATATTCTATACACACACACACACACACACACATGGTAAAGATGTTTTACACCAAACATGTCATTGAAAACACAGCTGTCTTCCCATTTTTCCATTGAGGGCCACCTATCTTAATATTAGTCGTCTTTTTGTCTTTATTTTAGAACAATAATACAGCAGCAAAGTTTGTCACTGTCTCCATGATAGTTTGGAAGTAGAATGGATCCAGCTCTGGCCTTTTCTCTCCATTAGGACGTTGCTCTTGGTTGCTTCAAAGGTAGAGACGGCTTTATAGCAAGCACTTCACTGCACTGAGCTCTACTCAGTGCTAGCAATTTGCATGTGTTCAGTTTTATATTGTAGATTTTCAAGTAAATCTTTAGAGCACGTCCTTATAACTGCAGTGGGCAACCTTAGTGCCTCGCATCAGAGCTGAACTGACCATAAAAGGGGGCTTTAGGTAAGTGAGTGTCTTTCATTCATACTGCATGGCCAACCCATCTCGGTTTCACTTTAGTAGGGACTCCCTATGCCTAGAATGTCACATCTTGAAAGAGCCTGTGTTAGAGACACTGGCCTGCCATTTGATGTTGCAAATTGTATGAATACAGTGAAGATGGAATGAGTCTAGCCATTTAATATGGCAACAACTGGATCTGCAAATCCGAAAGAGGTCTGAGTTCTCACATGAGATGACACCATAAAACATTGAACTAGAAACATTGTGTTCTGCTGAAACTCACTTCAGTGATGACAGAGTTCCATTTACAAAATAAAAAAAGAAAATAAATTCAACCCTAAGAGAATGAAAGATAACTTTGAGCAAAAACACTCACAGAAAATCAGCCCCTGAAATACATCCCTGCTTCCTAATGGACTGAAATGTGGTTTCAACGTTTGTGTTGATGTTATTGTCATTAACACATCATTCCCATGATTTCTGTCCAGTTTAAAAAGATTTCTTCTAAGAGAAAGGCTAGAAATATAGATGGACCTCTGAATAATATTGTTCAAAACTAAATACGAATTGATAAAGTAATATGCAGAAGTCTAATAAAAAAAAAAATTTCTCAGAGAAGATAATATTTAAGTACAGTCATATTTCCAATATACCTCCCCCACCAAACATCCACAGCACAATAAGGAACTTGAAAGTTATCAAATGATATATATCGCATTTCATGTAGAGTATGAGCTGAAACATACACATTCAGACAGAGACACACACACACACACACAGATCCTGCAACAGATACTCTGATATAACATATCCACCACATGAAAAGAAAACTAGATGAGGGTTTCTTACAGGGTCACCAAATGGTACCGAGTAGATCAGAGTTATCAGATGATGTTGTAACATGACACAATGTACATGACACTCCATTGATGTGTGAGGATGGAGACGGGGGCAAACATGATAGTTAAAATTAGTTTATTATATATAGTAATATAAATATCTCTTCACTAATTGGTTTGTGGTGGTGGCGGTGACTTCAGATAAATATAACCAGTTATCTTTTTTTTTTTTTGTATACTCTTTTGTTTCAGTCATTTGCAGCCATGCTGGAGCACCACCTTTAGTCGGACTAATCAACCCCAGAACTTATTCTATCGGTTTCT
The DNA here is from genome assembly GCF_001194135.2 of Octopus bimaculoides. Classification (NCBI taxonomy): domain Eukaryota; kingdom Metazoa; phylum Mollusca; class Cephalopoda; order Octopoda; family Octopodidae; genus Octopus; species Octopus bimaculoides. Next base: position 147,614,733 of record NC_068984.1, on the reverse strand, counting down.
TTTGCCAATGATGATTATTAACAGATGTGAAGTAAAACTGCTGCAGTTGGAATTCTCTTTCCACGACACACACATATATACAATGGGCTTCTTTCAGTCTCCTTCTACCAAGTACACTCACAAGGCTTTGGCCAGCCTGAGGCTGTAGTAGAAGACACTTCCCCAAGGTGCCATGCAGTGGGACTGAACCCGGAACCATGTGGTTGGTACCTGCACTTATATGTATGTTAGGTATTTGTTGCCTGACTGGCTCCTGTGCCAGTGGAATGTAAAAAGCACCATCCAAACGTGGCCATTGCCAGTACCAACTGACTGGCTCCCGTGTCGGTGGCACATAAAAAGCACCCACTACACTCGCGGAGTGCTTGGCGTTAGGAAAGGCATCCAGCTGTAGAAACTCTGCCAGATCAGATAGGAGCCTGGTGCAGCCACTGGCTCTCCAGACTTCAGTCAAACCGTCCAACCCATGTCAGCATGGAAAACGGACATTAAATGGTGGTGATGATGACGACACACACATATCTATATATGCATATATATATACCTACATACATATATATACACATGTTTACATACATATATATATATATATATATATATATATCTACATATACATATATATTCAAAATGTAACCACATGTGAATCATTGGCAATTTTCTTCCTCTGCCTTTTCTTTTGGATTTTCCTGTTTCTGAAGAAGAGCATCTGCTCAAAACGTTAAACCATCTTTCTTTCCTTCCCTGAGCATCTGCTAATACTTTTCATGTACTACGTCCTTGCATTTTTTTTTGTTTGCTTTTCATTTTTGGGAATTTACCATATATAT
>NC_068984.1:147600443-147613896 GCF_001194135.2 Octopus bimaculoides | reverse complement strand
CTCTTCCGATCTATACACACACACACACACACACACATATACATACATACATACATATATCTACATATACATCATCACCATCATCATTTAACATCCAGCTTCCATGGAAGGTGGACGTTTCACAAGAGCTGGCCAGGCAGAAGTCTGCACCAGACCTCTCTAACTGTTTTAGCAGGATTTTTACAGCTGGATGCCCTTCCTAACACCAACCACTTCACAGTGTGGACTGGGTGCTCTTTAAGTGGCACCTGCACTGACAGGGGTCACCAAGTACCTTGCAAGACAAAAAAACAAACAAAAAGAAAACAACTCTTTTGAGAGGGGAGGGGGTTTTGGAGGAGGTGATTTTGTGTCAGATGATGAAAGGTTATAGTGAGGCCAGAGAGACAGAAACGAGTGTCTTGCTGTAGAGGAGGTACCAGGTTACCTGGCCCGAGAGAGAGAGAGAGATCAGGAATGAAGACAGAAACAGGTGTACTACTGCAAAGGAAATACATGGCTACCCAACCTGAAGGAAGTACAGGAAAAGGAGAGAGAGAGAGAGGGAGACGGCAACAACAACATACAAAGAATTACCACCATTGTCAAATGGAAAGAGCTGTCTTTGAGACAAAATGCTTTCTGTCATTTCTTTTGGTTTTTTTTACATTCTGGGCTGAAATCCTGCTGAGATCAACTTTGCTTTTAATCCTTTCAGGGTTAATAAAATAAATACCCGTCAGGTACTGAGGTTGATGTAATCGACTATACCCCTCCCCCAAATTTCAGGCCTTGTGCCTATAATAGAAAGCATTATTATTATTATTATTAGTAGTAGTAGTAGTGGTAATAGTATTGTTGTTAATAAGGAATCATAGCAATGATGCAACAAATAGTTTCATACAGTTGGCGTCAAGAATTTCTGGTTCCCTTCTGATACCACCACCACCACCACTACTATTAATCCTACAGCAATCACTGCCCTTGTTCCTTGTCCTCTAGATTTGTTTTGTTTTTATATCAAATTAAATTGTCAGCCAATGAGACCTGCTGATAAGCTTTCCATTCTATCTGTTACAGCACCAGTAACAACAACAACAGCAAAAGTAACACCGTGTGTTTTAATTATACAACTATCCCCTTTTTCTTTCCCCCTTTTCTCAAAAGTGGTAAAATGACAAAAAGAAACAAGAAAAAAGGTGGGGAGAAGGAGGAGGAAAAGTGGGAGAGAAAAATAATTTTAGAAGATAATTGCCTTCTATAGTTACAAATAAAACATTTTTGCAGAAATGTGTAAAAGCTAAGTTAACCATACAGTCTTTTGAAGGGGGCAGTGAGCCAGAAGAGGAGGAGGTGATGAGGATGATGATGATGATGAAGATGATAGCATTGCCCACCCCTCTTCCTGCCTTTACCTCACCACTCTTACTAAAACTCGTCAGCAGAGCAATTAGTGAGCTGACTTGAGTATGTAAAGAGATAAAATATCTACTATACAAGAATATATATATATATATATATATATATATATAAATATATATATACACACACACACATACATGCACTTACATATACACATACATACACTCATACACACCCACATACATATATCTCTACGTGCGCGTGTATGTGTGTGTATATACACACACACACACACACACACATATGTATATCTCCACTCACACATACATAAAATAAGGAAAGTTGTGTTCCCCTCCTACTTACTGTTGCATTTGAGACCCTAAAAAGGAAATTACTTTTCTTAACATGGGTCTTATATTTCACTGTGTATTTTCTCTGTACATCATAACAAAAATAAGGTTATTTTAAAAGGGCCCCATGTGTATGTGTATATATGTTTGCAAGTCTTTAATCTAACAAAAGCACTTTCTTTCTTTCTTTCAGAAACTAACTATAAACAATCTGCAACATTCTCATCCTTGTCAACATTGTTGCTGCTGCTGCTACTGACTTCACTAGTTTCATGCCATTTCAGCCTTCACCACTTCAGCTGTTGAAGGTGGATGGATACGTAACAATGAGGGGGGGGGGGGGCTATATTTGTTTCTTTTTTTTTTTCCTTGTAAATATTTCCCTCTTGTGTTATTTCCAATGCACCTTGACCCAACACATTGCAGTAACTCCTGAGTATTCACCTGAATCTTTGCACAGACCTCAACTCCTCTCCTCCTCTGATTGCTGTATTATGGCAACTCAAGTGTTTTATTATTACAGCAACACCAAAAGGTATCAAGTGGGCAGAATCGTTAGCATATGCTGGACAAGATGCTGAGTAGCATTTCATCTGCGTTTACACTTTGAGTTCAAATTCTGCTGAGGTTGACTGTACCTTTCATCCTTTGGGGTTTGATAAAATAAGTACCAGTTGATCACTGGGGGTCAATGTAATCAACTATTCCACCCCCTCCATCATTTTTTTTTTAGCCTTCATAAGAAGAGAGAGAGGAAAAAACAATTGTGTGTGTGTGCACAAGCAAGATTGTGGAGTTGTTTTGTTTCAATTTTCCCACATTTTCCATGATGATGATGATGATGATTGGTATGTACATTATGTTTGTATTTGTACATGTCAGATAGATGTCCACTAAAGAAAAATAGGAACAGATAGATTGATGAAGTGTGTGTGTGTGTGTGTGCATGTGTGTGTTTATTAGTTACTCCTGACATGTTTAATAATAATAAAAAAAACTGAAGGGTGGAATGGATAATTATGACTGTCACAAGCATCCCTTTTATGTGGAGTAAACAATGGGGTATCCAAGCAAGTAACAATTCCAAAGACAAATATAATTTGGGTGGACACACACACACACACACACAAAAAAAACTTAATACACTGATAGACACAGGTGTGGCAGTGTGGTTAAGATGTTTGCTTCCCAATCATGTTGTCTTGGTCTCAGTTCTACAGTGTACCTCCTTGGGCAAGTGTCTTCTACTATAGCCCTGGGCCCAACGTATATGTATATGTGTGTGTGTGTAAATACATGAACATGCATACAGATGTTATGTTAATGTAAAGAAAAATAGGAGAGAGAAAGTGAAATAAACATGTCTGGAAAAAGGTGCAGCTCTGACTGACAACAAATTGGTGAGAAGTGGAGGCCAGCTGTGTGTGGGGTTGATGAGAGTTTAACAGGAGAATTGATTAAAGGGAGGAATGGAGAGTAAGAAATTGGAGAGGGAAGAGGCAGGGAATGAATGAACACAGAGTGAGGTGAAAGAGAAAGAAGAGGAGAGAGAGAGAGGGAAGGAGGAATGGAAGAAAGACCTTGAAACCTTGGTGACAGTCTTTGCAATGATAGAAGTGAAGAAACACTAGGATAGACTTGTCATAAAAAAACAAATCTTTTGAAGCCCCAGAAAAGTAGAGAGAAAAAAGAAAAAAGCCAACAACAAACAGGTTGGTCCTAAGAGATCAAAGTTGCTTTAGCCATGAGCCTTCTATCTCGAGTGCCTACATTGCCAATCTATGATTTGACAGAGATTCAGCTGCTATTTCTTGCAAGTCTGTGCACCACACTGAGGTTGACCAACAATTACTCTAATTATATAAAAAGTGAAATTCTTAGCAGTTTTTTCGCAGCAGACTGAACAATGTGATTGCAGGGCTGAATATCTTGCAAAGTGGACCTGCACAGATGCTGAGGGACATCCAAGACCACATGGAAGGCCTCCACAACGATGGGGAGACAATTTAAGGGATTTGGGACAAGATGGAAAGGAATGATGCAATCAAGAGAGAATTAGAAGTGCATTGGGACCAGCAGTATACAGTAAGTATCTGATGGTCTGTTTGATACTGTGAGTGTAAAAAGTGGATGGTGGTGGTGGTGGTGGTGGTAGTAGTGGTAGTAGTAGTAGTAGTAGTAGTAGTAGTAGTTAATGTTTAACTCCAGGTCAGCCTTAAACTGAGCAGCTCTATCATGTTATAGACTTTTACAGCCATAACCGTCTTGGTTTCTTGTTCATCAGACACTACATTTTCTAATGTATCTGGCTTTATTTTGGCTGTTATTTGAAGGTAATTTGGTTAATTTTGACAGGTGAGTAACTACAAAGAGGTTCCCTCCTTCAGAAGTAAGTTATTGTTGCTGTTTGGCCAGGATTAAATAGACTCATCACCAAAGGTGTTCCAACTGTGGCCATTCTACAGTTTTTGTTTTTCTTTTCTCACACATCTAGGATTGCTTTCTCTAATGCAGGCTTGGGTCACCTTTTTTGAGAAGTGGGCCACATGAGACATGATGGTTCATCATCAGCTGGGTCACACAAGTAAAAAAATTCAAAGTAATTTCTCATTAGGTGTGCCATTCAGAAAGTCCCAAGTGCCACATGTGACCCATGAGCCACAGTTTTTCCATGATTGTTCTAATGTGTCCTTCCTTTTTCTTATATAGATGATATAATGGAATGCAACGTGAGGGAGATTTGGCTGCTATTTCAGTATTTCTAGCAAGCTGAGCAATTGTAAAGATGGTCCTTCGTCAGCAACAGTGAAGTGTTATGTTGTTGTTGTTGTTGTTGTTGGGATAGATATGTGAGAAGAAAGGGGTTTCAATGGAAAGAGGTGAATTCCCAGAACAGAATGAAAAGACAACATCAAAGTGAATTCTTTTGAAGCAGAACTGATAATGGTCTTTTCCTGCTGACATTGCCTGCCTCCCACATTTCTGGCTCACCAAATGTTACTTTAGACCCCTCCATAACACAGCTGATTCCACACTACAACAACAACGGAGGAAAAAGAAGAAAGAAAAAGGGGAATTTATTTAAGAGATTCCTATCAAGTTAAGGTTTTATTTGGTGGCAGCAGAATGGTGGGGAGGAGGAGGAGGCGGGGGGGGGCTAAAATTCATACAATGTTTGCTTTACATTTTACTGAGTTGTTTTTTTTCATCATTTATTCTATGATCTTTTACTGGTTTCAGTCATTGGATTGCAGCTACTGTCATGAAGAGTTTTATTTGAACAGATCAACCCTCAATACTTATTTCTGTCAGGTACATATTCCTCATCAGACAGTCACAGCTCTTCTTGTAAAAACAAATGAACCCAACAAAAAAAGTATTGAGCATTTTTTTTAGTACAAAGTTAAATTGTTTTTATAACTTGAGATAAAAACAAACATCATCATCATCATCATGGCTGGACAGTTTGAGGGAAGATGGCATATCAGAAGACTGTACCTAGCTAAGTCTGCTCTCGCATGGTTTCTATGGCTTGATGCCTTTCCTAATGCCAACCACTTCACAGCAGCTGTGAGGTCACCGAATAATTTAAAAGACCAGATCTCTGAAATGAGATGAGGTGAGGGAATAGTATTGAGGAAGGTGGTTTGTGCCAGATGAGAGTTGAGAGAAAAAACTAGGCAACTGCAGAAAAGCAGATATACTTTGGTTGGGGAGAGAGGGAGACAGAGAGAGAGATGGTGAAGATGTGATGGAGAGGATACACTCAACTTACAGGAAAGTGAACAGAAGTGAAACCAAGGATTGTATAGGGTGAATGGATTGTTAAAATATATATTGAAAAGTAAAGCACCAAACGTCAATGTCTTTTCCACCATGCTAACTAACCTTGCTTCCACACAGTAACTTCAATAGCTTTGTCACAGCTACCAGATAAATGGTAGCTGAACCCCTCAAACATTTTCTTTAAGAGACTTGCATCTAGAAAGGGGACAGTTGGCAATCGTCAGCTGAGCTACAGGAATATTAACTAAAACATGAGAATGACAAACGTTGAGATGAAGTGGTTGGAGATGCCCTTTATCACTGCAACATATGGTGAGGTTATCCCTTGTATTTGTTAAAGAAGGGTGAGTCTATCCAGTTCTACATGCATGTGTGAGTACGAACATGTAGAGTTTGTTTATTTTGTGGTATAAAAACATAAAAAAAGGGTTCAATACAGTCATGTAATCCTGTTTACTTTACATATAAATAAACACACAATCCTCAAACACAGAAAGTGGAGAGAGAGAAAGAGAAGGAGAAAAATACCGTATAAGATGTTACTGTTACCTAATACATCAGTTTTAGGGCCCAGGATTAGGTTGCCATAGGTTACAGCAACACACTCACCATCATTAAATGTCCACTTTTCTATGCTTGCATGGGTCAGACCGAACTGGTTCACACAGATTCTCTATAGCTGGATGTCCTTGCTGTTGCCAACCCCAACCTGTTTCCAAGCAAGGTAATATTTCCCCTCCTTGGCCAGAAATGTTTTTTTTTACACATTTGAAACAAACAACCTTGCTTGTGTGACGATGATGCTCGTTTACAATCATTCTATTAACTTTAGACACAAACACACAATAAATGCCAGCATGGAAAACAGATGCTAAATGGTGGTGATAAACAAATTCACTCATATTGCTTTGGTTAGACATGGGCTATAGTGCAAGGTGCCACACATGGGACTGAACCCATGACCACATGGTTTCCAACCAAGCTTCTTAACCGCATACCCACACTTGTGCTTAGCTGCACAATAAATATGAATTCAAAACAACTTCATTCTTATATTTGGCCTGGCATCAATAATTCAGATCTTCATGCTGCTGTAACCTATGGCAACCTAATCCTGTCTGATGTATTCGGCAGTTTTCTTTTATTGCAAACTGATACTGGCCTAAATTGGTGAGATCTTGTAGAAGCGCTTGCTGGACACCAAGAAGAAAATACTGACCTGTGGATTCCAAGAGAGTCCTGTAGTGTGGTATTCTTTGACATAGGATTGAAGCTCTTTCAAGGCATTAATCCAAGCTTTGGTCCACTCAACATGAGTTGCATCTCTACAAGTAAACCAAAATCATCATAGTTATCACCATCATCATAATCAACAGTAACACCTATATTATTACCTCCACCACCACCATCATCATCATCATCATCAATAAGGATATATTTTAGTCTAATGATAAGGTCGGTGCTAATGTACATAATGTCATGAACCAACAATCAATTCTGGTGAAGAAAGATAGAAGATAACACCTGTGATTATATTTAAACAACATTTTCATCACACACACACACTGAGAATCCAATGTAATATGTAGTTTCCAAGATTTCTAAGTAGACTGGACTTTTTATTTGGCAGTGGTGGACGAGTAATTTAAGCGGGATTGACTCAAACATCATTGATGTTTGTAGATGGTTTTTTTTTTTTGTGTTTTAAGATAAAGGAGGGGAGACAGAAAAGAAGGAAGAGAGAGAGCAGACCCTTAATTAAAGACAATTAAAAAAGAATTTAAATGATTGAACTACTTTGGAGGAAAATCAAATTTATTGACGCAGAAGGGTAAGAACTTTGTCTAGTGTATCACACAGTGGTACACTGGGAAAATGTCTTCTACTTTAGCTCCAAGCTGATCAAAGCCTTGCAGGTGGATTTGGTAGATGGAAACTGAAAGGAAGCCCCATTGAGTGTGTGTACATGGGTATGTTTGTGTGTGTATATGTAAGTGAGTGCATGTCTGTTATTGTCTCCTTGTAAAAGAGTGCCACCATCAAGCAAATGGTGTCCATTTGCAGACTTCCATGAAAACATGTCTGGTCGTTGGGGGAAGCAGCTGAGGTTTAGTAACAGGATGGGCAGATAAAATCTATGCCCACAAATTCCATCCAATCCAATGCAAGCATGGAAAGTAGCATGAAATGATGATGATGATTTGGTGGATGAGGATAAAAATAACTGGAGACTTACTTCTCTTTGAATTCTTTGAGAACACGGTTGGTGTAGAACAGTGCTGAATCAGACATTTCCTTGATGTAAGATACCGGAGTATTCTGCAATTAAAGTAATTAAGTTCATGAAACCTCAAGGACACAAGGAAATCATTATTTCATTTTGGTAACTTGCTGCCAATTTTGGTTAGAGAGGAAGAGGATGGTTTTTCACTCTTCATTTAGTTCTAAATTTATTCAACATAATAACACTGTTTCACATTTAATTTGCTATCAGCTCATTAATGTGTATAGTGATTGGTGGGTAATTGCTGTCGTGGAAAGAGAATTCCATCTGCAGCAGTTTTACTTCACATCTATTCATAATCATCATCATCATTAACATCTGTATTCCATGCTGGCATGGGTTGGATGCATTGACAAGGATCCAATGAATGAAAGGATTGGATTGTGCTCTGCTGTCTGGTTTCTATGGGTGGTGGACGCCCTTCCTAATGCCAACCCCTTTACAGTGTGTGCTTGGTGCTTTTTCCGTGCCACTGGCACTACTTAGGTCACAATAAAGCTCGCAAGTCAACTTAGCCCTGGGACGGAGGATGCTGTGCCTGTATGTTAGATGCAGGGTAATAATGAAACTTCTTTCTATGATAAACACAAAGCCTGAAATTTGCAGGTGGGGAGGCGATTACAATGCCCCCCCCCAGTGCTCTTGGTATCTTGGGTTCAAACTTATTTCATCAATGTCAAAAGGACAAATGGCAAAGTCAACTGTGGTGGACTACTACTACTGCTACTACTACAAGTAATAATAATCCTTTCTATTAAAGGCTAGTTAATTACATCAACCTCGGTGTTCCACCGGTTCTTAATTTATCAATAGCAAAAGGATGAAAGGCAAAATTGCCCTTGGTGGAATTTGAACTCAGAATGTAAAGACAGAGGAAATGCTTCTAAGTATTTTGCCTGCTTTGCTAACAATTCTGCCAGCTCGCTGTCTTAACCATTTCGTTACCATATTCCTGTTGAGATGCTCTGTGTTTCTTTCAATTACTTTAAATATAACAAAGAATTTAGTAAAATAACTTGGTTATCATTCAGCTGGTGTTAGGAACATAAATTGTGACTAAGGTTTGGTGGAAGATTTTAATTCAAAACTTATGAAAACAAGACATTTGTATTGCCAGAGCCGGTTTCAGCCAGGTTGGCAAACAAAGGGTTAAATAATAACAAACTTTTGGGGAAGAATCATAGCCATGTGCCGAAAGGAATTCTTTGGGGTTTGGATAATTTACCTTTGGAAACATGGGTGTTTCGTTCAACAACCTTAAACAACCCTTATTCAGGGACCTTTTGAACCGGATGAGCTACTTAATCTAAAGAAAATTCTAACTGGGCCCCACCTGCAAGGTCGTGCACTGTTTATTTTGGTATCAGATCACTATGTCACCACATATCACATTTGGTTATGATGCATGGGCCTGGTGTACCCTTATCAGACGGATAGTCATGATGGGTATACTGGGTATACATGATGGGTATACTGGGCTTTGTATATTTTACTCCAGTGTCATTTTAATTGCATGAACAAGATACTTGATTCTAGCTGACTGAGGTGATTGAACTGTAAATACATGCCTTAAGTCGGGTTCATCTCTTAAACCTATAGGAATAGTTATCCTCATTGTTTTAATGTTCATTTTTGCAAGCTTGCATGGATCAGAAGGAATTTATTGAGGCAGGTTTTCTACAGTTGGATCCCGATCCTATTGTCAACTCTTATCTGTTTCCAAATAAGGTAATATTCCTCCACGAACAGACATGTTTTCACAGGATATTTGAAAATGAATGACTTCCATTTACAGCTGTCACATGATGTCAAGACAAGGAGACACAAATACATACATACACAACAGAGTGGACTTCTTTCAGTTTCCACCTACCAAATCCACTCACAAAGCTCTGGTCATCACTGGCCTATCATAGAAGACACTTGCTCAAGGTGCAACACACTGAGATTGAGCCAAAAAGCACGTGGCTGGGAAGCATAGTTCTTAACAACATGGTAATGCCTAGTACAAATATTTCTTGACGACGTGTAACACTAATTTCAATTTCTCCCATGAGTCTAGAAAGGGCAATGAGAATTTAACTGAAAAAACTGGCATGGAAAAAATTTTGTACCAAGTTTTAACAGTGAATTAGGGGAAGCGACTTGAGCAAATACAGCATTTCTATATTGAAACAAAAACAGTATATTTTAACAGAAATATAGAAACAAAGGGGTTAAATTAACATCTTAAACATTACCCCAAGATCACTACTAAAAGTTGTAGAAACGGCATTAAAAATTACTCAAACAACAAACTAGGAAAGTTAAGCTACTCCCAAAACTCTGCTTAAATTTCTGTGAAAGTAAAATAAAAAATGAGAACTTACCAAAGTTACCCATCCAAGCGCTGGGATTGATTCACTGATGGCTGATAAATGGTTAAAGTATGGATCTCTACGGTTTTTCTCACGCAATTCCTGAAAGAGACAGAACATATAACTGGTAAACAAAATTACTTGGAAATTTTTACATAACATTTCTGTTTTATTTATTTATATATACAAGTTTATGTAGACACATTCCCATATACACACAATGATTCAATAATTTCCCAATTAACAGTGTGGCTTTTGCTTTGATCAGCTATTCTAAAATAATACAATAGTTTCTATGCTAAAGTGTTGCACTCTTAGTTTGTCTTTAATTTATATTTTTAATATAATATTCTATTTTGAGATAAATGATTAATTTTCTGCCTGAGATGGAGACCCATATTCCCACACTTTTTCCCTTCGATATGATGAGGGACAGGAAAGGAGAAAAAAAACATAATTAATGCAACCAAATTCCAATGAAAAGTCATTGGGTTAGCAGGAAGTTCTAACTGCTGTTGGCCATGGAATGATTTCCCTAAGTAGTCAGGATTTAAGAGACAAATAAATAGGTTAAATGCAATAACTATCTTCTATATGTAGGTCAATAAGTCTACTCGGTGATGTAGAAAAATTAGTACTGCATCTCCTCACTAACATTTAATGTCCACTTTTTCTTGCTTGCATGGGTCAGACAGAATTTTGGGGGATGGATTTTCTATGGCTTGATGCCTTACCTATTGCCAACACCCGTTACCAAGCAAGGAAGTCTTTTCTCATAGCCAGACATTTTTCATGGAAGACTTGAAATGAAGACCCTCACTTGTAGGACTGGTTTACAACCACCAAAGGATGTCAAGACAAGAGGAAACACAAACACACACACACATGCATGCATATATGACAGGCTTCTTTCAGTTTCCATCTATCAAATCCACTCAGCTTTGGTTGGCCTGGAACTATAGTAGAAAAGACTTGCTCAAGGTGCTGTGCAGTGGGACTGAACTCAAAACTACATGGTCAGGAAGGAAACTAAAACGACACATCTATGCCTACACCATGCCTGTGTGTGTGTGTGTGTGTCTATAGATATAACAGATGATAGAAATGGAAAATGGAATGCACTGGAAACTTCTTGGCTTACCAATGATCGTTTGGACACCCTGCATTGATCCCTTGCGGGTGGGAAACTATACAACTAGTTGTGGTGGACCCCCTCAGGGCAGAAGCATTTCGTCAGGTGATGTAATAAACGTTATCTTGTTAAATGATCTTGGTTTCGCTCACATTTAATAAAACCATTTTGTTAGCGTTCTTTCCCCACCAACAACGGATCAACACAAGACATCTCAAAACAATCGTCGTGAACAATTAAGTTTCCCTTGTATACCATTTTCTGTCTCTTTTATACTCAATGTACACTGAGGAATTCCTGAGGTAGCATCAAAGACAATTGTGCAATTACCATGGATAATACCAGGTAGCCATAGACAGTGAACATACACAACACTTAAATTCACAGTCATGGCAGATACTGGTGTCATACAAATGGCACCTGTGCCAGTGGCATGTAAAAGCACTCTTTTGAGCATTAGGCCTCAGGGAGAAAAGGACTGAGACCATTTGGCATTATGCCATGTTTGTGAAGACCCATCAAGCACAGCAAAACCGCACTTGTGACAGATATTGGTGCCACGCAAATGGTACCCTTGCCAGTGGCACCTAAAAGTACCCATTACACTCTCGGAGTGGTGGGCATTAGGAAGGGCATCTAGCCATAGAAAACCATGCCAAAACAGACTGGAGTCTGCTGCAGCCTTCCAGCTTACCAGCCCGGGTCAAACTGTCTAACTCATGCCAGGATAGACAATGGACATTAAATGATGATGATGGTATATATATATATATATATATATATATATATATATACATACATACATACAAGATGTATGTTTATACATATATGACTGAGTGTTGTGCACCTATCTAGATGGATGCATTTATTCACATGTAATTACCATCATCATTTTATGTTCATTTTCCCATGTTGACGTATGTTGGACGAGTCTTTTCCAGCACTTACTGTAGTCCTTCATCTAAAGCACACAATAACAGCAAAAAAAAAAAGCTGCCAATCTTTGTTGCTGTATATGATAAGGTTTTGGTTGGATACTCTTGTTACCAACTGCTCTACAGTGGGTTTTGTCCGTTTTATTGTCTCACCAGCATTAAACATGGTGACACAATAAAAATTCTAAAATCTCTTCTTAAGTAAGATTTTCTTTCTCAGGGTTACAACACTCCCCAAGACTCATACAACCCAAATTTTAGAGCTTCAAAGAATAATTACTTTATAGAGTCCCCTCAATACTTCAACGTAAACAGCATACTTTCACAAACTACTTTCTCTTCTCTGTCACTCATATGCAATACATTTCTAAAAATATATTGTGGGAATATAACCATTAAAAAAAGATTGTCTAACATCTCCTACAACAACAACAATGTAATAAAAAAAACCTTCATAATATAAATAATAAAGATTTTGTTGACAGAGACCATCATAAGAAGAGCTGCTTACAAAACAACAACACAAAATCACTTCGGGAAGTCCATTTGAAAGAGACACACAAGACAGGGCTAATGAGCGATCAGTGCCAGATAGGTTACATTAGAGCATATGGCTTGATACAGAAATAAACTGTGGTTTATTTCTGCTAACCTGTTTTTCTTATTTGTATACAGTGTGAGGATTTAAACTAGTCAGATAGGTTTTCAGTATTAAATCAATTGAAACCAGCATTTTACGAATGTATTTCACATGAACTTCAGTCATCTTAATAATACCTCAGTGACAGGAGATTCCAGACAGGAGTGTGCTAGACAAATGCAACAAGAAGAATGATGTATGTTGTACAACAAAGGTGGTTGGACCGTTGAGGGGTTTATGTGAGTTCACACAGATTATTCTTGCGATTGTTATGATTTATTAATATATTTAATTTGAAAAAGTTATTTACTTTTGGTGAAAGGACAAGAAACAGTTTAAGAGTAAAATAATAACACCGGAAGTTATAGATTAAAATGTTTTCATATTTTAATATGATATTAATAATAGGTCTTTCATTAATTATTTTAATTCAACCTTTGAGATTTGGAGTTATAATTGTGTTGGTTGGGGATTTTATCAGAATCATTTGTTTTATTTACTTATTTTTGATGTGGGCTTATACTGTTTTAACAAATACTGGAGGTTTATATATATATATATATATATATATATATATAAAACAAATAATCAATGAGTATATGCATATATATGTACAGGTATATATATA
>NC_068984.1:147598133-147600419 GCF_001194135.2 Octopus bimaculoides | reverse complement strand
ATATATATATATATAAACCTCTAAAGAAAGAAAAAAGAAACCTAGATTTTATTGAGGGTAAATAGTAATATGACCTAGTTCTTCAGGACTACTACTAGCCATTGTCCACTGTGGTTGTAGTTTAATCTCTAGCTATTCTTAGAATGGAATCAAAAGACACAATTGCCGCTGTTTTCAGTCTGTAAGAAACTCTCTATCCTTTAGGATGTAAATGAATTGATGTCAATTTTGCCCCAAAGAGATTTTTACCTTTTAAATTCATAATGCAAATTAATTGTAAAATAAGAATGAAGGTCATCATCATCATCATCATCGTTTAGCGTCTGCTTTCCATGCTGGCATGGGTTGGACAGTTTGATTGAGGACTGGCAAGCCAGAAGGCTACATCAGGCTCCAATCTGATCTGGCAAGGATTCTACAGTTGGATGCCCTTCCTAAAGCCAACCACTCTGAGAGTGTAGTGGGTGCTTTTTACATGCCACCAGGCGGTCCTGGCATCAACCATGCTCGAATGGTACTTTTTACATGCCACTGGCACGGGAACTTGTCAAGCAGCACTGGCAACAACCACGCTCGAATGGTGCTTTTTACATGCCACCAGCATGGGACCAGTCAGGTGGCACTGGCATCAACCACATTCGTATGGCACATTGGCTACTGTAGCCAATCTGGTGGGACTGGCATGAATCATGCTCAAATGGTGCTATTTACATACCAGTCAGGTGGTACAGGCATTGGCTGCGACAATGATTTCACTTGACTGAACAGGTCTTCGCAAGCATAGTTTATTGCCCAATGATTGAAGGGTATTCTTGAATTGGCTGGTTATGCAACACTGGCATAGGCCACGGTTATGGTCTCACTTGGCTTGTTAGGGTGTGACACCTTTTCGCACAGCTGTCTTCATCCATACACATCACATGACCATACTAGTTGCAGTCATCTCTCTTGCACACCACAACTGATGCTTCTTATGTCCAACTTTTCTCTCAGGGCACTTACACTCTGTCATGTATGAACACTAACATTACACATCCAGTGGAGTATATTAGCTTCATTTCTTACAAGCTTACACATGTCCTCAACAGTCACGGCCCATATTTCCCTGCCATGTAGCATGGTTGTTCACACACATGCGTCATACAGTCTACCGTTCACTCTGAGCAAGAGGCCCTTTGTCACCAGCAGAGGTAGGAGCTCTCTGTACTTTGCGCAGCCTATTCTTATTCTAGATCCACCCCAGTTACTGACTTGGTCACCTAGGTAACAGAAGCTATCAACTACTTCCAGTTTTTTTCCCCTGGCATGTGACAGAAGCTGTTTTCTACACATTTTCAGGGTTTATTGCCCCTGTGCATTTGCCACACACAAAAGCTATTTTGCCAGTTAGCCTTCCTTTGATAGGTTTGCAATGTATAATAGAGTTTCACGGTAATGTGTGAAAAAGAGGATGGTGGTACTATGGTGGGGCTACTAGGTGGAGATAGTGTTGGGTAGAGAATGATATTGTGTAACCTCAGCTCAGCTATTTTTTTTTTTTTGTTTATTCAAGGGGAAAGGTAGCATCCATGATTCTTCACAGGTTCTCCAAGATTATGGGGTGGAGAAGAGATGAAGGTATCCTGAAACTGAAATCCTGAACCAAAAGTTTGTAAGAGGGTGGACTTTGCTAAAGGAATCCAAGGCACCAAGTGATAAGGTTAAATCTTTACTTGAGTGATGTATAATATCAATCACCCTGGTTAACATAACGGGGATTCATAACCACACCTCAAGCTATCTATGACCATGCCTGTGTCTTTAGTCAAACCTGAAGTCTAAAAACACAGAACCAATTTTCACAGCAGCATTTTCTCACTAACACAAAATGAAGGTCATATGCCATATAAGGCAGTGTACATAATAAAACCTGTCTCAGTAAAATCCTGATGAACACATGAAGACATCTTACCTGAATAGCTTGCAGTTTAGAGCTTGTTGGATTCAAAAGGTGGTTCATTTGCTCCTGAGAAGAGGAAAAAAACAAACAAAAAACAATATTTAAACAGTCATGGAATAAATTCAGAAATGTTATTTTCAGTTTTTAGCAAAATAGTTTCAAATAATAAAGCAGAGCCATAACTCACTGGCAAGTATGAGTTGAGAGCATGGATAGTCCTTTCACTGTTTTAGGTGTGTATGAAGTTAGGAACAAACATAGACATAATCTTGATCATCCTGTTTTT
Source organism: Octopus bimaculoides (assembly GCF_001194135.2). NCBI lineage: Eukaryota > Metazoa > Mollusca > Cephalopoda > Octopoda > Octopodidae > Octopus > Octopus bimaculoides. Next base: position 147,598,194 of record NC_068984.1, on the reverse strand, counting down.
GACTAAGCATGACATCAGGAGAGAGAGAGAGAGAGAGAGAGAGAGAGAGAGAGAGAGAGAG
>NC_068984.1:147596889-147598123 GCF_001194135.2 Octopus bimaculoides | reverse complement strand
GAGAGAGAGAGAGAAAGAGAGAGAGAGAGAGAGAGAGAGAGCAGGAACGATCCAAGGCTCAGCTATTTATAGAAGATCAACCTTCAGTTAAAGAAAAATCATTCTAGAGTGATGGAGTGGAGGCTTAGCAGTATTCAATGCAGCTCTTTGTGTTCCTAGCTGAAGGCTCGTACTTATTCTTCAGTAAACTGGAGCAATGCAAAATGAAATATCTTGCTCAAAGAATTGAACCAATGATGTAATGATCATAAGCCCAACATCCTCACCACTAGGCTGCATGTCTTTGCAATACCAAATACATTGACAACACATATTAACTTCATCTTGTTTAGGATAATTATCAGCCAGGGTAAACATCAAATGAAACCTATGAACTCCCCAGCAAGCTGGCTTGCAGTAAATGGCTGAGAGTTTTGTAAACTAGACACTGTGATTTGCTACAGGGGGTCACAAAGCAACAGTTCTGAGCATTTTGTAACTGAACACCTCTTTTCATAAAATGGTCTTCTCTAAACAAGGGTGTTTTAATAACTATTGATGGCACAACAAACCTGATTTGGAAACATCTACTGTTGTAGACAAATTCTACATAAAGATAAGAAGTAATCTTTTCTTTCAGTAAATTGATTGTTTTAGTTTTGATTAGTGTTGTCGTTGTTGTACATGTTCCATCTTTAAATATACAAAAATATTTCAAGGAAACAATATATTTTTATTATTTGTAAAACAATGGCCAATGTATAGGTGACCGACAAAATAAAGAGACAACTTCTTACATTTGCTGGCTTTTTGCTGCGAGATACTTGAACAAGGAAACTTCGCTGAGCATTGAAAGCTTCCTGCACCATAGCGGCCTGGAAGAAGACAAAAAAAAAACATATCAACACACAGGCTACTTCATGCATGGAATTTCCATTAATAAATAAATCAACAACTATATTAGATTCAAGCCCCCCCACCTGCACCTTACCATATATCCATCATCATCATTTTATGTCTGTTGTCTCTGTTGGCATGCGTTGGAGGGCCTGGCTGGGCTGGAAGGCTGCGCCAGGCTCCAGTCTGATCTGGCAGAGTTTCTACAGCTGGATGCCCTTCCTAACGCCAACCACGCCAAGAACATAATGGGTGCTTTTATGTGTCACTGGTATCTGCCAGGACTGTGATCTTGCTCGGCTTGATGGGTCTTCTTCTCAAGCACAACAATGTCAAAGGTCATGGTCATTGCCTTTGT
>NC_068984.1:147590804-147596879 GCF_001194135.2 Octopus bimaculoides | reverse complement strand
ATGGGTCTTCTTCTCAAGCACAACAATGTCAAAGGTCATGGTCATTGCCTTTGTGAGGCCCAACACTTGAAAGGAGCTCAGCCACTTTGCCTCCATGAAGCCCCAAACTAAAAAAGGAACTCGGTCACACTGCCTCTGTCAGGCCCAATACTTGAAAGGTACTCAGCCACTTTGCCTCCGTGAGGCCCAGCATTCAAAGGTTGATTTTTTTTTTTTATGTGCCACCAGCACGGGTGCCTCTGGCTCGATGACTCCTCTTAAGCAGAGTACATCACCAAAGGTTTCAGTCACTAGTCATTGCTTCTGTGAGGTTCAAAGCTTATCCTGTGTCTTCCTGGGTCTACCTCTGCCACTGATCCCCTCCACAGTTACAGATCAGCACTTCTTTACACAACCGTCCTCGTCTATATGCATCACATGACCGTACCAGTGCAGTCATCTCTCCTGCACACCACATCTAATACCTCTTATGCCTAACTTTTCTCTCAAGATGCTTACACTCTGTTGAACATGCACACTGATATTGCATATCCAGTGAAGCATACCGACTTCATTTTTCTCAAGCTTATAATTTGCGAAAAAATTTATCTGTGTGCAGGGTATGCATCGCCCCCTACGATGCCTTCCTTTTCCATTATGTTTGAGTTTATTACATTTAGTTTCTATTCTAAATTTCTTGATAGACTGATGTTAAAGTTTTGATAAAATAGTAATTGCGTTTCAAGATAACAGTAACATTTAACGAGATTTTTCTTTAAATTGTCTTGACCTCAGGTGAAAGTCTAAATATAATTAATAACAGTAAACCAGTGAAATTTATGACAAAAATAAGTAAGCTCTGAAAATTATTCCACTTGCTCACAATTTCAACGTTAGTTTAATTTAATTTGGTTTTTAATTGAAATAAAATTAGGCGATCTCGTTAGTGGTAATTTCTAGACGGAAGCTTACAATACAGTGGTTTTATTTTGATGTTTGTAACTTTAGCATTTATACACAAATGAAATAGCACAGTGGGTGAGGTAGAGAAGGACTTCTTCACAGGGCAAATCCTGAGTCTTTTGTGTTTCTGAGTATATTACTATATTCCATATTGGTCAACATTATTTAACGTCCACTTTTCCATGCTTGCATGGGTCAGATGGAATTTATTGAGGCAGACTTTTCTATGGCTGGATGCCCTTCCTGTCACTGACCCTTATCCATTGTCAAGCAAAGTAATATTTCACCATAGCTAGATATATTTTTCATGGAAGACCAGAAGCAAAATAACCTTGCTTGTATGACAGGGATGCTCATTTACAACCATCACGTGATGTCTAGACAAGAGGACACACAAAGACACACATATATAACAAGGTTTTGGTCAGCCCGAGGCTATAGGAGAAGGCATTTGCTTAAAGTGCCATGCAATGGGACTGAACCCAGAGCCTTCTAATTCGGAAGCAAACTCCTTAAGCACACAGCCACACCTGTGTCATAGCCATTGCTTTTAGTAACAACAGCAACAACTATCACCACCACCACCACCGCTATTACTTCTATCAGCATCACCACCCACTCTCCAACCATTACAGTTTTCAATAAGTTGGCCACACCTGTATGAAGGTTGGACATTATCATAGAACAAGACAATGACACATGTAACAGCATACTTTTTTCTTTGCTCATCACAGGTTTTGTACCATCACAATAATGAAACTGAAGCAAAAGAATAAAACAATGAAATGCCTTACTTCTTGGCACTGAGAAGTTACAGCTCTGGCACTATGGTCATGGGAATGCCAGAGGAAAGAATTGCAAGAAATGTTCTTCATGCTGAGCCTTACCAGCAACAGCAGCAGTCCTAGGGGAGGGGGGTAGACTAAAAAGAAAATGGTTAGATAACATCCATAGTCTCATTTGTCATGTTTGGGAATGCAACTGGAAAGTGTTAATGACGGTTGCTTCTGGTGGGCCTCAATGTTGGAGGTGGTGGCTATGGACTCAACAAGAACAGTGGGCAGAGAAAAATAGATGGATGGATAAAATAAGGTAGTGCCCCAGTATGGCCTCACTCGATCCAATGACTGAGTGAGTGTGGGATTTTGTTTGCCAATACTTACCTGGATCTTCACATTGCCATTAATCTTGGAAGAGAGGGCAATAAATGTTGCCACGGGTCCCTTGATAATGTCATCGTAAGCCACTACAAACGGTGAAAGTACTTCTGCAATGAAAAGAAGAAAAAAAAAAGATTATTATTAATAAAGAAACGGTTGAAGACAGACAGCTTCAACTTGAAGTGGAAAGGGAAGATGGAGAGGAAAATAGTGCCTTCTAACAAACTTGTTGAGAGATGGGTGAGAGTGGCAAGAATGGTCCAGACAAATGGGCCTGCTCTGAGTATGTGCCTATAGATCGAAAGAGGGCGATGAGGGAGGGGGTACTTGCCTTTAAATGGCCAATCAATGTATACAATGAGCTTTATTGCCCTAAGTGTTGGGGAAGATACGGCCAGAAATGGAAACAAAACTGAAAGATGACGAAAAACTAATAATAATAACAATAACAATAATAGCACTGACAACCAAATTTGAGAAATATGTCAGAGAAAAGCACTAACAACCAAGTTCAAGAAATATATCAGAGAAATCGCAATTGACATGAGAGCAGCACAAGCCTAAAAAACTGCTCTGCTGGGGACAGCTAGGATTTTGAGATTGGTACTTGGGTGTTGAATATCTTCCACATTAATTAACAACTAATTATCAAAGCTTATAATGTGCAGAAAGAGACCGTGGGAGATCTCTGACAGCAGGCTGCTGTCTGCTCTCACAAAATCAGCCAGAGCAAACGAGACCAAATGCTCTGAGAAGTAAAACAACAACAATAATAACAATAATTGTTGTGTCAGAAGGATGATTAAATACTAGCTAGAATCATTAGTCAAGCAGTAATTAACAAATTCTTGTTAGTAGTATCGGTGAAGTAAGATTAGATAAACAAATGTAATATATAATCTAGCCAGCAGTGGTCCAGCTTGGTGTAAGTCTTACACATACACTTGCACACTGTATTAATTCCATGCTAATCTCACTACTTCCATAATCCTTTCAATACACACACAAATACACAAGGCGTTTTAAGTTGTGACAGAGCAAAGTGAGAAGTTTGTTCTTTCAAGTTCTTCCCTGAAGGCAAAAAAAAAAGAAAAAAAAGAAAGAAAACCCAACTACAAACTATCACAATTAAGCAGGAATTAACATCATCAGTTTATAAGAGTCTTAAAAGTTTAAACTATAAATATCACCACTATCATCATTGCATTAACATCTACTTTTCAATGTTTGCATGGCTCTGATGGAATTTGTTATGACAGATTTCCTACAGCTGGATGCCCTTCCTGTCACCAAACCATAACTATTTTCAAGCAAGGGGATATTTTCTCATAACCAGACATGGTTTTCAGGGAAGATGGAAAAAAAAAAACAATGAACACTCATCACAAGAAAAGGGTATACACACACGCAATAGACTTTCAGTTTTTATCTCCCAAATCTACTCACAGAGGTATTGATTAGCCCAGAGTTGTAGAAGATGCTTGCCCAAGGTGCCTAACAGTAGGACTGAACTGGAGACCGCATGGCTGGGAAGCAAGGTTCTTAACTACACACCTAGATAATAAGGGTGTGGTGATTAATGTATAAAGAATTAATGATGTAAACTAGAAAAATATAATATTAAACAATGATTAAAATTTTTTCATCATCTTCCATTAAGTAAGGCTGATGACATCATACAGACTTTTGACATCTTTGTCGTCTTCACAGCTTCACAGAATAATTACTGATGAGGAAATCTAAGTTTGGATAAACAATACCATTCCTACTTGTGTGAATGTGAGAAGTTTAGTAGAAACCATCAAAAGGTGAAAATGAGGGGAACAACAAAGAGCTACGTATATTAATGATTTATTTAAGGTTGGAAAGTTGAGGATCACATTCTATCCAAAACTACATTTTGTAATGTACTGAATGGCATGTCATATCCTGAATGTAATGTACTGAATGGCATGCCAAACAATAGATTTGACATTTCCTCTGAATGTCAAAAGGTGATTAAAAGAGATTGGGATAGGACTTGTACTGTGACATGGTAAAACAAATCACCAACTACCCCAGACAGATTCATGGGTCAGAGGGTTGTTACCTGAGTGGTGCAGACACATCATCCACCAGGAATTGCTGACAAATGATGGATGCAGCAACAGTGCATTCCAAATACCTGACCTGATCTACATTGTAAAATATTCTAGACAACAGGCTGATCGATTTTAAATGTATGAAATATTGTAAAGAAATTGCTGATAAGGTCACCCATTATATTGGATTCTCTTGTCACATGCAATGAATGAGGGTTCAACAACAAGACACATGTGAATAGTGTCCTTAGTTCACTGTTTGATCATGTTGTCTCTCATGTGGGAGTTCAAACTTATCCAGGATTTGCAAATTCAGTGGCTGACATTGCAATAGTCATCTCTGTCATCTGGGCTTGGCTCTGTGGTGGGTCCTTTTCTTTTTTTAGGGTGTACATCTTGGCTGCCTCAAAGTCAGAGATGGCTTTAGTGCTTCTGATTCCTGTGTCTTCAGATTTATCTTCTAAGTCTTTATAGAGTGTCCTTATAATGGAACAGTGAGTGGCCTTGGTGCCTGCTACCAAAGATTATACACTGAGTTTAAGTCCCATGGAGGCCAACTTTGCCTTACATTCTTTTGGAGTCAATAAAATATCATAGCAATCAAGTACTGGGGTTGATCAGATAAAACAAAGGACCAGTGAAGTAATGGAGCCAAAGAAATCAACTAACTGAAACCCCTAAAAATTGTTGGTCTTATGTCAAAATTAGAATTAATCAAGAAGGGAGCCTCAACAAGGGATCCACTTTGCAGTGACTTAAAACATACACTACTACAAATTAAGAGAATATTGTCTGTTTCTTTTATTTATTTCAGTCACTGGACTGTGGGCACAACATTCACTGGTTTTTAGTCAAACAAATTAACCTTTGTACTTCTAAAGCCTGGTACTTATTCTATTGGTCTCTTTTTTCCAAATTGCTAAGTTACAGGAATGTAAACAAACAAAAACTGGTTGTGAAGCAGTGAGAGTGGGTGAGAACACACACACACACACACACACACACAGTGGACTTCTTTCAGTTTCTGTCTAAGCAAATTCACTCAAAAGTTGGCCTGAGGTATCTATAGAAGACATTTGCCCAGTGGGACTGGCCCGAAAACCAGATGGTTGCAAAGTGAGCTTCTAAACTACAATAGCCATGCCTGGGCCTATCAATATATTGAACGATCAGCAAAAGTGTTTCAGCCTTTGACCAGAAACAACTCTGCCAAATCAATGCAAACTTGGGACCCTATAACTAAACTTATCACCTCAGGTTATAGCAGCAGCAGCAGCACCACCTTGTGAAGCAGTTTTGCATCTGGAGTTGGGAAAATAAAGGGATGATAGGGGAACAGATAGCAAACATAGCAACACTGCACCACCACCACCACCTCTGCAGCTGCTACACAGAATAATCTTTTTACCATTATCTTCTCTAACTCCTCAGTTAAGATGCTCCTCCCCAACAACAACCGAGATTGCTCCACCTTCAAGAGTCTTCTGTTAATTCAGTTTCAATGACGCATGCCATTACATCTACAAACCCCTATTTTTTCACAGCAATACCTGTGATTGGTGCAGAAAACCAACACAAAATTGGAGAGAGAAGGGGTGGGGGTGAGAGAGAGAGAGAAAGAGCATGTATATGTTTATATTTCAATTTCGCATGTCCCATAAGTATGTCAGGTTTTCTAGTATTTAACTGCTGCCTTGTGGAACACATTTAATACACCATTATATATATATATATATATATATACACATATACATATATATGCACACAAAATTAAAAAAATAACATGGAGGGAGTTATTTGAGAAGATTCACCAGTCCAAATTTTCAGCAAGTTTCTAATCTTAGTTTTGACAAGTAAAATAAGGGAGGAGAGGTGTAAAGGTGAAAAAAAAA
>NC_068984.1:147587299-147590067 GCF_001194135.2 Octopus bimaculoides | reverse complement strand
TTTTCTTGTTCCCTTCGACTAAGTATGAAGTAAAACTTTTCTTGCTTCTCGAAAGAAGACTGGCCCCATCCCCACCAAGGAATACAAACTTATAAAACATTTAAATTTAAATTTATATATATATATATATATATATATATATATATATATATATGTATGTATGTATATTTTGTTTATCTTTTCTTTTACTTGTTTCAGTCATTAGATTGCAGCCATGCTGGGGCACTGCCTTGAAGGTTTTAATCAGACAAATCACGAACAGTAATTTATTTTTAAAGGGCAGTATTTATGCTATCAATTTCTATTGCTCAACCACTAAGTTACGAGAATGTAAACAAACCAACAACGGTTGTCAAACAGTGGTGGGTGAGGGTCAAACACACACATACTTGTGTGTGTGTGTGTGCATGATAGGCTTCCACACAGTTTCCATCTACCAAATTCACTTACAGGTATTGGTCAGCCCAAGACTACAGAAGATACTTGCCCAAGGTGCTATCAGTTGACTTTCATAACCAAATAAAAAAAAGGGAGCTTCATTCATTCAATTTAAGACCCAGTAAGAACAATTGTAATTTCAAAATGCCATTCACCAATTAGTGAACAATTTTCTTCTAATCTTACTATTATGATGATTGAAGATTAAAAGATGTAGATATAAATATAGTGTGTGTGTGTGTGTGTGTGTGCGCATGTACTCTTGAGCGTTTGGGAACTTATAACCTAATAAATGTAGTAATACAAATAGAAAATGTTGGATAAGATCCAAAACTATGTTGGGGCATTTGGCAAAAAGTAAAGCAATTAAAATTGCAGCATTTAAGACATCTTTTAACAAGCGCAAATTTATTCCCTTTTTATCTAAAACAAACACAAAACAACAAAATAGCAGCAATATCAATATTTGCTCAGCAATATCAATATTTGCTCAGCAATATCAATATTTGCTCAGCAATAGGTTATTGATTATCAGATTATCAGATTATCAGATTCCAAAGAATTGAAACTACGATATGTGGCAGAACCAGCTGGAGTCATACCCATTGATTAAAGTCCATCATTGCAATCATCATCATCATCTTTATATTGCCCAATTTTCCATGTTTGCATGGGTCAGACAGAATTTATTGAGAAAGATTGTCTATGGCCAGTTGCCCTGCATTTTAAATCTCATCAGTTTCCAAATCAGGTAGCATTTCCCCATGATCAGACAGGTATTCATGGAAGATTGGAAATGAACAGCTTGTATGATGGTGACACTCATTTACAGCTATCATGTGAAGTGAAGGCAAGGAGGTAGTAACACACACAAGACTGGGTTCTTTTAGCTTCAATCTATCAAATCCACTCACACAGATTTGATTCGCTTGGGGCTAAAGCAGAAGACACTTGTCCAAGACACCGTGCAGTGAAAAAGATGATGCAGAAATAATACATAAACAGCTTTTGACAGTCCAAAGGTTGTGATAATATGGTCAATTTGTTATACAGTGTAACCGACAGCAGAACTGGAGAATAATCTCTTTCACAGAATATTGGAAATGAATGGCATTCATTTACAACAATCTTGTGATGCTAAGACAAATCAGTCACACACACAACTGGCCATGGGGAAATATTACCTTGTTTGGTAACGGGTGAAGGTTGGCAACAAGAAGGGCATCCAGCCATAGAGAACTTTCCTCATTAAACTCTGACTTGTGCAAGTATGGAAAAATGGGCATTAAGATGATGATGATGATCATCATCATCATTATTTTGACTTTATGGTGGAGCATACTGTAATTATTTAGGCATTTAAAACAATATCACTAATTTAAAAATAGCAATGGGTTTCTAAGGGACTTTGACGACAATTGTACTAATAATCAGAAATGTCAAAAAAGAGAGAATAGGAGATTGGGTGAGGGAGAGGCAGAGTCTTTCATTCAGTTTCATGTGGTGCTACAATACATGATGCTTTGTCATAATTTTCTTTGGGTGGAAAGTTTAACAGATTTCTGTGTTTTTTTTTTTTTGCCTCCATTTTATTTATGGGACAAGCTATGTTACAATTAAGGGTTGGAAAACTAGTGGCCTCTTAAAGAAAATGGTCATTTGTTTTAGGAAATTCAGGCTGCTGAGCAAAGTAACTGATTATATAATACATCCCTTGTATCACTGTTTGTGGTAGAATGTACATATTACATTGTGTCTTTGACAAGGAGAGAGAGAGAGAGAGAGAGAGAAGAGAGAGTACTGGGAGGAAAGAAGTATACTGGCATGAGAGAGAGAAAGGCAACTGAGTATAGGTTGGAAAGTATAAAAGCAGAAGTTATTTTGCTAAATACTGTTGCGACTGCATCATGACTAAATTACCTCCGGTTTTCAGAAGAGCCAAATAGCTCCAACAGTAGAGACTAAGCTAGTTTAGTTGGTGTGAGTCACGCACAACACATGATTAGTATTCCAGGAATGTGTAGAGAACAACGATTCAGACAGGTACAGGTTGTTGAAAGACAACAGGTGATGTCAGGAGAAAGGTTTGAGCTAAGAAACGAAGAGATGCACACACACACACACGCATACGACTAGTAGATATATGCCTGTGTATATACATACACACACACAGACATTTGATCTTTTACTTGTTTCATGCATTATACTACAGCCATGCTGGAGCATCACCTTGAACATATTGAACATATATATACATACACATATGCATATACATACACATGCATATGTATATGTATATATATATATATATATATATATATATATATATA
>NC_068984.1:147584841-147586954 GCF_001194135.2 Octopus bimaculoides | reverse complement strand
GTGTGTGTGTGTGTGTAAGCATACATATACAGAAAGAAGTTGATCCACAAACACCTTTATCATTAACACAAACATAGACATCCCTACATACTCACACACAGACACATACATTATTCTTCTCGACACTTCCATACATACATATGCAGTTAACCACACACACACACACACACACACACACACAATTGGATAATACTATAAATTGTGAATCTTGCAAAGAAGTCAACATTTACATGTAAGCAGAATCTCTGGAGCAGAGAGGATGAGGGCTACGGATGTTAAGTTGGTCAATGGGAGAGAGAGTGTGTTAACACCTACCTACTTCTGCATAATCGCTGTCCTCCTCTTCCTCCTCCTCTTTTTCTATTCCCACTTTTTGTTGTGAGATTTTATCAATGGAGAGGTCATACTCGTCGTCACTGATAGAAGTCCTGCTCTTGCTATTGTCATAGTAGTGGTCCTTGATAGTATCGTAGTTGGGGTAATTGTTTACGTAGTGGTGGCTTTCCTGGTAGTTGTTGATAGTCTCGTAGTAAGTAGTCTCAGTGCCCTCATTGCAATCTGATACACAAACAGCACTTTTACCTGTAATAACTCTACTGTCATCATCACCACCACCACCACCACCACCACCACCTACAGTACAACTGCTGTCCTGTGTCACAACAGCCACCAATGGCTTTTTGTGACTGTGACTAACACAAGTACCCATGTATATGTGACATGAAAACAAACTCAAAACTCTACCAAAACTATCACAAAACTTCTCTGACCCCTTACACCAAGTCCAGGACACTAAGCTCCTGATTAGTTGGTTTGTGTGGTACTCAAGCAACACACACACACACACACACACACTAGTGTTGTTGCAGCTACAGGCTGATAATCCTACTTTCTTTTCTAGGCCAGCCCCACTCCAGTCCCCCACTCATGTAGTAAATGAGGAAGGTTACTTAATTGCTTTTTCTCTCCCTCCTTCTCTCTAACATAATCATTACCTTTAGGGCAACTGCACCTTAAATCAACCTCTTCCATTACTCCAACAAGCATTATTTGAATTGCTATGACCCCTCAACACCAACACTAACAACGGGACACCCAGAAGAGGGGTAGATTACTAAAAAGAAAGAAAGAAAGAAAACAAACTTTTCTCACCGCTGTTCCCATCTCCATTCAATCATCAACAGATCACTCACCATTCCCCAACAACAGCAGACAGCAACCACCTACCATCATTATCCTCAACACCATTATTACTTATTACCACCATTACTATCACCATCATCACATAAGTTCACACTACAAAAATCCCACCACGACCACCACAACATAATTCCTTTTCTCAACCTTCCCCACCCTGTCACCACACAACCTGTCATTCTGTTCTTGTCACCCAAGAACACCAGCCAAAAGTGACAACTACAAAAAGTTGCCCAAAAAAGGTACTAAATACTAGGAAAAGCAGAAGTTGGTGGAAACAAAGTGTGTCTAGAGATGTGTGAATGAACATGTCCCCTCCCCTTGTTTAGGGCATAGCTAGGGGTGGAAGTATAATGGAATAGCTAGAGGTGGATGGGGCCAAGGTACTTTATTCCATGTCTTCTCGCCAGTGAACCATCAAATTAGCAAACCTATTGTTTATTTAAGTGTGTGGTGATGGTGGCGGTGGTGGTGGGGTCATAAGCCCATCACTGCTGCCCAAGCAGGGTCAATGTGAAGATACACACACAGGTTTCAGTACAGTTTCTGTGTAGCAAATTTCTCAGGTAAAACCACAGTGGTTAATCCGAGACTTCACTAGAAGCTATATGTGATGCAGTGAAATTGAACTCGAAACCATGTGGTTGGCAAGCAAACTTCTTAACCACCCAGCCAAGCTTGTACATTCATTCCTATGACAGGCAGAGAAAGTGCACAAGTTACAAGTCACCACTAACTACACTAGTGCTGCTATTATTGCTTCTACTACACCACCACCACTTACCCTCACCATCACCACCACTTACCATCACCATCACCATATAAGCAATGAATGTATTTATTTGTGAAGATGCCATTTTTTTCACTTGACAATCATAAATCACCTTTCACACCTGAATTATTCCATTTCTGTGTT
>NC_068984.1:147580593-147584576 GCF_001194135.2 Octopus bimaculoides | reverse complement strand
CACACAGTGAGACTGAACCTGAAACCATACGTTTGGGAAGAGTCGTGATTGCATTCAATATTGAAAATGTTCAGCTGGATTTGAACTTGGACCCTATCATAAATCAGAACCTTTGTGTTGCGTCAAGCAAATCATTTTCTTCTTTGATTGTATGCTAAAAACTGCTGAGCAACACACACACACGCACGCACGCACGCACGCACGCACGCACACACACACACACACACACACACACACACCACACAGTGCAAGCATCTCCTCAGCATGGGGAGGTGCTTGCAGAATGTGATGGTGGTGGAGGGCATGAAAATCAAGCATATACATCAGAGGAGTCATACATTGTATTACATATATTGCATCATATACCAGCATATATTGTATTACATTCACACATTGTACTACATACGTATATTGCCATATGTACCTGCATGTGCTGCATTACTTAAATATATTGTGTTACAGATACAGTGAATAAATTTGATAGAACCCCACCTCACCACTCTTTGAAACAGAATAAGACAGAAAAACTGCAACTGGAATATTTGGCTGGCAGCATTATTTACCATAAAACAGAAAAATTGATAACTCACCTGTGACAGGTTGATAATATACTGGCGATTGGTAATACTGATAGGAATAATTGTATGGCGGGGGATAGTAACAATTCATGCTGTTAGGATTGTTTACATACATGCTTAGAGTTTATAAAAAAAAAAATACTCTTAAGATTCTTGTGTGTGTGTGTGTGTGTGTGTGTGTGTGTGTGTGTGTGTGTGTTGTGGAGCTTATTTGGCACCAAACACTGGTATAGAAATAAATTTGATGGATACTAAGAGTGTAATTGGGCAGAAAATTTGCAACAACTTCAGCGGTAAACACAATTAAGTGAGGTGGATAATTAAAATTGCTGTTCTGTAATTACATAACGGCTATTATTAAATAAATTTCCTACTTTAAGAAACGAAATGAAATGAAATATAAATATAAAATGAGTTTGAATGATTGATCACAGACAAAATGGGTCAAATGACTTCAACAAAATAATTTGTGAAATAAAAGAAAGAAACAAAGAAAATTAAAACAAGCAAAAGAAAAAACCTGAATAAAAATGATTCTGCAAGATAATGCCAGGAGTGAAGATGTATGGGTATTTTATAGTCACAGGGAGACTGACATTAGTGCGATGGTGCCATTGTAAAAGCGCTATGATGATAAACAAATTGATTAACTTGAATTAGAAGATACAAGAGGCACCACCCATCAGATTATGACAAACTGGCTGGCTGGTTTGCTGGTTGGCTGTCTGGTTGGTTTTCCAGTAATCCTACATCATAAATATAAGTTGCCCCCCCCACCACCACCATCACCACAACTAGCCACCTCACACCTGTAACACTTAATCTAATCTCTATTAACATTTAATGCAAAACAGTTGTACTTCCATTTACTTTAGTTTCATCCTCTCCACTGTGGCCCTCACCCCCTACAACTGCTGGGAAGTGATTTCACAGCAATCTGTGTTCTAAAAATCTGATAACTTTTTTCTTAATCTTTTTGTTGTTTTAACTCACATCCCAGGGGTTGTGGGGACTGGAAATTCCTTCAAGTTACCGTATATTCAACCAAGTCACCTCAGGGTCCACAAAGATTAAAACTACCAATCTGTTCATATTCAGAGATATGAAGGACAAACGTCAGAATGAATCAAAGAAAAATACATGGGGTGGAGGAAGATTCTCCATGGATACTGTTAAGTCTACAAGTCTGGATTTGATTCCAGATCTGCAAACTAGCAAAGCACAAGCCTTTACATGGTAGCTTAACATACTAGATATAGCAACCAAATCTTCCCTGCTCAAATCATACACTAATCTTAAATTACAAAAAACATATAATCATTGTCGTTTAACATCTGTTTTTCCATGCTGGCATGGGTTGAATGGTTTGACAAGGCCCAGTGAATTGCAAGGCTGTGCTGAGTTCCAATGTCATTTTTTTTTTTTTTTGTGCTACTGGCACAAGTGAGATTGCCATGTGACTTGTAAGACAAGAAAAAGAAGAAAGGAGAAGCAGCAAAAAAACGGCTAAGATTGTGTGTGTGTGTGTGTGTTAACATTTAACGTACACTGTTCCATTCTTGTAATGGGTCAAACAGAATTTACAGCAGATTGCTGGATGCTCTTCTTGTTGCTAAGAAAGGTAATATTTTACTACAGAAGAAAATGAACATCGCTTGTATGATGGTGGTGCTCACTTACAACATTGTAATGTCAAGACAAGGTTACGCACAAACACACACACACACACACATATGGTAATTTAAACGTTCAGTTCATTCATTTGTTTTACATGCTTCAATGACAGATCCAAGTAAAAGTTGAGAAAATAGATAAAACTTTGGTGAAATGGAATTTCAAACGACCTAAAATAAATAAATTTGAGACATTCCACCCCTAACTCCATCCCCGACACCTTTAATTTCATGCTTGTTGCCACAGGTAAAATAACACAGGCTGCACTCAAGGCACTCCACAGACACCAACAATTACAGGTGCAATGTCTATGCTACACTACCATGAACATCAACAGTAATTTCATACTAAATAAATGTGCATTACTTATCACTTGTGAGATGGAATGAGTTAAGAGTTTGTGTGTGTGTGTGTGTGTGTGTGTGTGTGTGTGTGTGTGTGTGTGTGTGTGTGTGTGTGTATACACACACACACACACGCACACACACACACATACAGGGTGCAATGGGTAAATTGTTGCCATTTTATATTTTCAACTTCATACATGCACATTGTTTGAATAGTAGGGGGTCAGTTGGGCATCGTCTGTGACAAAAACAGCACCATGACATAATTTACTGTGCCAGAAACTTGATAAACGACATGCTGTACTCCAATAACACGGGTTACAAACTCTATGCTTGGAATGACCAATTTTAAATACTGTTGGAACTTACACACAAGGTACAGGAATCTTATATGTATACCATTCTGCTTAAATAATGGAACTGCAGATACAACATCCTTGCATATCTCACGTCTGTTTTCATTCCTCCACTTCACTCTCTATTCCATATCTTCTCTAGAATAACAACTGCTTAACCATTTTCTCGCACCGTCTCTGTTGAAGGGATATATAAAATATCCCGGAAACAGCGAGACCTTCTCTTTATAAATGTTCTGAAATCTTTCACAGCCTTGGAGAGAGAGAGAGAGAGAGAGAGAGAGAGAGAGAGATAAAGAAAGAGAGAGAAAGAGAGAGAGAGAGAAAGAGAGAGAGAGAGAGAGGTTAGGCAATAAGAGGAATTACTTGTGTGCAAGAGAGAAGACTGCACTGGTTTGGTCATGTGATGTGGATGGATGTTGACAGCGCCATAAAGAAGTGCCAATTTGTCAAAGTAGATGGAACACATGAAAGTGGAAGACCCGAGAAGAGATGGCATGAAGTACTGAAGGATGAACTCAGGATGCTGAACTCAGGATGCTGAAGCATTAACATCAGTCCCTTTGGTTGTGTAAAGTATTCATGGTGGTGCCATGCAAACGTGCCTGTGTGGTTCCCCAAAAGCACTTGTGCCACATAAAAGCACATATTGTGAAGTGGTTGGCATGTTAGTAAGGGCATCCAGCTGTAGAAACCATGCCACAACAGACTAGAGTCTGGTGCAGCTCCCCAGCTTGCCACTTCTGTTCAAACCATCCAACCCATGCCAGCATGGACAATGGATGATGATGATGATATATATATATATCATCATCATCATCATCATCATCGTTTAACGTCCGCTTTCCATGCTAGCATGGGTTGGACGATTTGACTGAGGACTGGTGAAACCGGATGGCAACACCAGGCTCCAGTCTGATTTGGCAGAGTTTCTACAGCTGGATGCCCTTCCTAACACCAACCACTCAGAGAGTGTAGTGGGTGCTTTTACGTGTCACCCGCACGAAAACGGCCACGCTCGAAATGGT
>NC_068984.1:147576213-147579844 GCF_001194135.2 Octopus bimaculoides | reverse complement strand
TATATATATATATATATATATATATATATATATATATATATATATATGTATATGTATTGCATAATAAACATGCTTATTTATGTCTATATTATATAATAAGCATATTTACATACATCTACACATTTTGTACAATAATAATAACGCTAATAGAAACAATTTTATACAAGTAAACTATGGCACATCTCTTAGATAATGCTGCTGGTATTCTATAGAAGTGCCAAGAAAACATGGTGCCCCACCTTCAAAGAAGATCTGAAATAATTTAGTATCACCTGAGAAGATGCTGGCAACTACATTCAAAACCTGGACCCCAGTCAATTGCATGGGAGGAACTAAGACTATGTCGTGGGACTGGATGTGCTTTACCAATCTGAGAAATTATTATCAGTGATGAAAGATGACACGAAACCCCTGGTGAAAGTATATAATTTAACCCTTTAGTAAACCGGTAATATCTGACCCAAATATTCTATCAGTTTAATACTTAAACTGGCCAGATCCAACTTCTTGCACATACCTTACAATGTTAGTCTAAAAATGAATAATCACATCATTGAAATCTGCAAGCCATGAGATAATGCAGGATTAAATTCAAAACAATGTGAATATGTGATTATTACATTTGATAGTTCCATGTGAGTTCACTGCAGTGGTTAAGAAGCTTGCTCTCTAACCACATAGTTTCAGGTTCAGTCCCAGTATGAGACACCCTGGGCAAGTGTCTGTGATTAGCCCTAGGCCAACAAATGCCTTCTGAGTGAATTTAGTAGGTAGAAACTGAGAAACCTGCTGCGTGTGTGTGTGTGTGTGTGTGTGTGTGTGTGTGTGTGTGTGATGTCACTGTCTTTCATCACCACCAGCAACATTTGAATTGATTTGTTTACATTGTTGTAACTTAGCAGTTTTACAAAAGAGATCAATACAATAAGTACCAAGACTTAAAAAAACAAGTACTGAGGTTAGTTTGTTCAACTAAATCCATCAAGGTTGCGCCCCAGCATGGCCGCAGTCATACGACTGAAACACAAATATTGAAGAGGCAAACAAAATATTTACCATTTTACTTTGTTCCAACACTGATAGGATTGTACACATGTA
The DNA here is from genome assembly GCF_001194135.2 of Octopus bimaculoides. Classification (NCBI taxonomy): domain Eukaryota; kingdom Metazoa; phylum Mollusca; class Cephalopoda; order Octopoda; family Octopodidae; genus Octopus; species Octopus bimaculoides. Next base: position 147,578,746 of record NC_068984.1, on the reverse strand, counting down.
AGTTTTTAATATAGACACTGGACACAGTTTATCATTCTACAGAGAATTGGACTAAATTCCTTACAATATTGAATTGCATTGATCTGAGTTGAGATTGCAAATCCAACTGTGATCGATTGTTGAATGTCAACCTCCCAATAAATAATAAAATGACCTACACTGCTCATGCTTATTGATTGATCTCATCGATAAAACCTTTTGGTATTTATTTCATTGACCAACGACCAACCCATGCATGACTGAACATAAAATACAGACAGAGAAAATTAAATGCTGCCAGTTTTTCCTTCTTCTTCAATTCAACACTGCTGTGGTGGCGGCGGTAGCGGTGGCGGCGGTGGCGGTAGCGGTGGCGGCTGTAAACCTTTTTGCTTTAACATGATAGCAATGGAAACAGTGAAGCAATCAAGAAGCTTCTATGTAGTTTCATTAACAGCCCAGCCAACCCCACTCCCCCAGGGTGTTATTGTCTTGAGTTTAAGGACTCATAGGACTGGTTACCCAGTTTCCATGGCATTTAAATGACCGAGGTCACAACACCCTCCCTGGATGGGATGCCAGCCTGTTGCAGGGTTGTTCCTCATTTACAGCTGAGTGGAGTGGAGTAATGTGAAATGAAATGTTTCATTCAGGAGCACAATGCACCAACCAGTCCAGGAATTGAAACCACAATTTCATGACCATGAGTGCAACCACCTAACCATTAGGCTGTGCGCCTTTCCTATGTAGATTCCCAATCAGTTACATGTTCAATTCTCAATTAGTTTGATAAGAGAACAAAAGTTCTAAATCTGGTGAAAGCATTTATCCCAAATTACAACATAGCCATACATACAAAGAGGATTAAATGGTAAAGGTCGACAAAACAATGTATTAAACCTATCTGCATGTCTCTGATGCTGAGGATAATGGTAGCTATTATTAGGCCAGCCATTAATTTACTCAAACAGGGCTGGTCAATGCTATTCAAAACCACTTCCACACCACAAAATGGTGAAGGATTAAAGGTTATAATGATGTGAATTTTTATGTTATAATTTCAAAAGATTTTTAATCACTTGAGAAAGGACAGTGTGTCTTTTATATACGTTCTTTGTAATATCTAAAACACAAAATTTTCTAATCTTGTTCACAATAAAGTTAATCCTAGCAAGTACACCTTTTTATGATAAAGTTAATCCTTTTCCAAACCTCCTAGATCCATGAAATTGGAGATTATCTCTGGTTTCCATAGTACTGAGTTGGTTAAAGACAAACTTTTTGATTGATATTCTGGATGAGAAATGAGTCTACTTGCTGGTCAGTTGAAAGTAAGTTTTACTACAGGAAGTCTTCACTGTATGCCAACAAACCAAAGCTGCTTACTATTGCCTATGGCTTTGGACTAGAGATAGACAAATATATCAAATAACATACAAAATTATTGATTTATTAAAATTATCTCCACCTCAAGAAGATGTATCAATTACCAAATGGCAATTAAAACCAGCTCCACATGAGATAATCTCAAGTATCAAAGATTTTCTGAACTTGATAGACCATTAAGGAAAAGAAAGAATTGGATTATTGTCTGCAGATAAGAGGACAGTTGTGGACATAAGTTTCTGCCTCAATATGCATCATCAACACAACCTATCTCCAGCAGCCAATGGACTTTAGACTTATGCAAAAAAAAAAAAAAGAAAAAAAAAAGGAATAGACACATTTATGCCCCAGGTAATTCGTAATTTGTACAATTTGCACAAAAATGAGCTCAGAGAAAAAAGTCTGAGTGGTCGGTGGCCTCTTTTGCCTGTAAACTCTTTGCTTAGTGAATGAGTAAATAATCTCTAAGCCACAGATGGTTGGAAACTCCCATAAAAGTATGCTACTATTACATATAATTGATAAAATATGAAAGGATCTATAAAATCTCACAGCTGCTCGATGCATTAACAGTTGTTAGAAAAGAAAACTGTTCTTATACCAATGTAGACTTGTCAGCATTTTCCTTAGAGTGAGTTTGGATTTTACTGCAGCCATGTTTGTGCCTATGACAACAACAACAACATTAATTATGGAGTATTGATTACTTATTCCAACCAAAATGCAAAGTTATCGGGTTGGTAAAATATATGAGTACACACATGCACACATTCAAGTTAAAATCTGAATTTTGTAGATGAAACTTGACTTAAAATTTCCTTTGTAAAATATGAGTTTAAAATAATTTCAGAAATCAGCATCATCATCATCATCATTATTCTTGTTTTAATGTCTACTTTTACATGCTTGCATGGATTAGGCACAATTTATCAAAGCAGATTTTCTATGGTTGGATGCACTTCCTGTCACCCACCCTCACCTTATTTCCAAGTAAAGTAATATTTCCCCATGGCCAGACATGTGCAGTAGAATATCAGAAACAAATAACATTGCTTGTAAAGCAGCAATACTCATTTACAACTATGATATCAAGAGATACACTCATACACATACATATATGTGTGTGTGTGTGTGTGTGTGTGTGTGTGTGTGTGTGTGCGTGTGCGTG
>NC_068984.1:147573651-147576203 GCF_001194135.2 Octopus bimaculoides | reverse complement strand
GTGTGTGTGTGTGCGTGTGCGTGTGCGTGTGTGTGTGGTGAGCTTCTTACTGTTTCCACCAACCAAGTCCACTCACACAACTTTGAGCAATCTAGGGCAAAAAGTAGAAGATACTTGCCCAAAGTGCCACACAGTGGGACTGAACTTAAAACCAAGTATTTGGGAAGCAAACTTCTTCACCATTTTTCTCACTACATTATTTTAGTTTACTTCAGCATTTTAATGCCCCATTAACCCACTTACCTTATTGTTCATCAAATAGATGACATCTCAAAATTATGTAATTTCTAAACAAATTTATTTTTAATACCTTCAAACTATACTTCTGTCCATTTACTTATTAGTTTGTTTGCTACCAGTTTATCAAGATGCAGTAAGGTCATACTTTTGCTAAGAAGTTTCAAACATCCAGAAACATGTCTGAAGTTGTCACCCATAAATACTGGAAAATAGATGTCCTGGTCTAAGACTTTTTCCTCGACACATTATATATTTCACTTCAATGTTCAACTACTCCATGCATTAAGTATGCTTTCATTCAACAACTACAAAATATAATTGAGACTGTCATGATTAAATATATTTTGAGGCAGTGGCACTCTATTGAGTGGTTGGTGTTAGGAAGGGCATCTAGCTGTGAAAAACCATGCCAAAACAAACACAGAAGTATGGCGCAGGCTTCTGCCTGGCCAACTCCTGTCAAACCATCCAACCCATGCCAGCATGGAAAGAAGACGTTAAACAATGATGAGCATGTAAAGAGCACCTTTCAAGTGTTGGGCCTCATGGAGGCAAAGTGGCTGAGTTCCTTTCGAGTGTTGGGCCGCACGGAGACAATGACTGAGACCATTTGGCATTATGTCATGCTTGAGAAGAAGACCCATCAAGCCAAGCAAAATCGCAGTCGTGACAGATACTGGCGTCACGCAAATGGCACCCATGCTGGTGGCATGTTAAAGCACCCATTACACTCCTGAAGTGGTTGATGTTAGAAAGGGCATCCAGCTGTAGAAAACCATGCCAAATCAGACTGGAGTCTGGTGTAGCCTTCCAGCTTGTCAGCCCTGATCAAACTGTCCAACCTATGCCAACATGGAACGGACATTCAATGATGATGATGATTGGTAGAATTTGATAAAATGCTTTGTTATTTGTCAACTCTTAGTGTTGTGACTTGAAATCATCCTTATGAGGTTGACATTGTTTTACAGGAAAATAGATCTTGCTCTAACTTGAGGGTATGCCTTAACGCATCTTCAACACCCTCCTCTTTCTTTTCCAACTGCGGTAACCATGTACCTCCTCCACAGAAATCCACTTGTTTCTATACAACTCCCATTACCTGCTATAAAGCCTCTTCCCTCAATACCATTCCCTCCACTCACCAGACTTGACTTCACTAGAGCTAAAGCCTTTTAAAAAGCATTCAGGAAGGTCACCCAGTTGCAGAAAGCATGCTAAAGCTGACTATGGAGCTTCATGCAGAACTCTGGCTTGCAGGTTCCAGTTGAACCATCTAATCCATGCCTGCATGAAAAAAGCAGACATTGAAATGATGATGATGATGATATATTCATATATAGAACTTTTGTTTACATTAGCACTCAGGTGTTACTGAAGTTGAGTCTCTGGATTAAGTGTACCAATATGACTCAAAATTCTATCAAGATGGGACAAACCCGTGTTTTCATTTAACAGTAATTAGAACCTATAGGATAGGATTGAAAACAGAAACATACTTTCATTTCTACCATTGGAATATTAAGGAGAGAAGGGGGGAGGGAGGGAGAGAGGGAGGGGGAGTCAAAGTTCATCTGTAGAGAGAGTATTTTCCCATTGTTTTGTTTAAAAAAGAAACAAAACAAGATTGTAGGAATATGTGTTTGTGATGTATGTAACATGTATTGTTGATTGGTGCGTGTATTTATGCTAGCATGGAAAAAAAAACAGGATGGAAAATGACAATGACTGTCTGTATAAATTCATATATATATATATATATATATATATATATATATATATATATATACACACACACACATGAACACACAAATACCATATAAGGTATTACACAGACATTATTAATTATGCCAACAGTTACAAGTTCTTGTAATTATAACACAATTTAATACTTCCATTTGTATATGTCATTATACTCACAAACTATCCTATTTTGCATGTATTATTTATCCTTAGAGTAAAAGCTAAATAAAGTCAAGTCATAAAAGAATTTACTTTGAGCTAAAGAGACAACATAAGTCAAAGCTAGACATTAATCAGATTCACATGATATATTTCGAGCGAGATCGTTGCCAGTGCCCCTGGACTAGCTCTTGTGTGGGTGACACATGAAATGTTTTGAGCGGGATCGTTGCCAGTGCCCCTGGACTGGCTCATGTGCGGGCGACACATGAAATGTTTCGAGCGAGACCGTTGCCGGTGCCCCTGGACTGGCTCATGTGCGGGCGACACATGAAATCTTTCGAGCGGGATCGTTGCCAGTGCACCTGGACTGGCTCATGTGCGGGCGACACATGAAATCTTTCGAGCGG
>NC_068984.1:147570896-147573082 GCF_001194135.2 Octopus bimaculoides | reverse complement strand
GATCGTTGCCAGTGCCCCTGGACTGGCTCATGTGCGGGCGACACATGATATCTTTCGAGCGAGATCATTGCCGGTGCCCCTGGGCTGGCTCTTGTGCGGGTGACACTGGCAATGATCTTGCTCCAAATATTTCATGTGTCGCCCGCACATGAGCCAGTTCAGGTGCACTGGCAACGATCCCGCTCGAAAGATTTCATGTGTCGCCCACACAAGAGCCAGTCCAGGGGCACTGGCAACGATCTCGCTCGAAAATCCTACGACGGTCCCACACAAGAGCCAGTTCAGGGGCACTGGCAACGAACTCACTCGAATAATTTCACACACTGACATTGAATCCAAAACCAAGTGGTTCAGAAGCAAACTTCTTAACCACACAGCCATGCCTGCACCTATATTTAAGCGAGAAGTTTTTCCACTCGACAGAACTCCAGGAAATTTGGAGATTATATTTCTACCTACTTGATGACTACAACTATTAAGTACTAATCTGTATGAATTATTGTCATTTTTGAGACGGGCGGACTGACAGTCCAAATGTACAAATCTAATAATAGTTACAACTTTTGTACTCTCTACTTACTGAAGATAACCAAATCTGAGGAAGTTTGCAAATGGATTACTAACTTGCAAATCAGGTTCAACAGTCAAGACATTCTATAAACTCCAAGAGCATTGTAGAAGCTTTAGAACCGATATTTCTAAATGGCTGACATCAGAAAATTTATTGAGTAAATAATTACTATCAACAATTTATTATTCAACAATAGCCAAATTTTCCTCATACCAACCTTTTTTTACTACCTTTAGTACTGTAGCCATATCTTTGATAGCCTCCAGTTGGAGAGTCTGAAATCATTACTTTTGTTCTTCAAACTATACAAGTATAAAATCTTTACAAATTTACCAGAAACTCCAAGTTCCATTGCAGTAGTAAATGGACCATGTTTTCTGTTTCTTACCATGTTCCCTTTTCTCTAACCAATATCAGTGAAGAACTAAGACTCCATGCTCCTTCTGCATGGTGTTAAAGATTAAGACTACACATTCTATGTGCAGCCAATTTCCTCTGTGCATTGGAGTTGATGGCAAATAAAGAGAGGATATTGTTGAATGGTATGGCGGTGTTGTTGACATAAATAAAACAAAATAATCTAAGATATGGCACTGACCAAACTGCTCAAAGTTCAAACTCCCTGCAGGCATCGTTGGCAAGTATACTTAATTCTACACTGTCTCAATCCATTTAGCAAACAGGTAAGCAATCTTAATCCTCATTTTTAACATTTGCTTTCCATGTTGATGTGGAATGGACAATCTGACAAGAGCTGGAAAGCCAGAGGACTGCACCATGTTCCAGTGTGCTTTGACATGGTTTTTATGGCTGGATGCCCTTTTTAATACTAACCACTTCACAGAGTGTACTTTTTTACAGAGCACTGGCACAAGTACAGTCACTAAGTAACTAACAAGACAAAACCAATTAGCATAGAAGAAGGTGGGAGAGTTTTTGCCAGGTGATGAGAGGTCAAAGTGCAATAGAGAGACAAGAACAGGTGTCTTGCCGTCAGGGAGACACATAGTTAACCCAGTTGGAAAAGAAAGAAGCTGGTGGTGATAATGTGTGAGGGAGAGAAGTGGGGATAGTGGTAGAGAGTGAGCAAGGTTTATCTACCTGGCTGCACAAATGCACAGGTAAGAACTGACTTTTGAAGCTCGTGGGAAATTAAGAGAGACATTAACACTTTTACAAAGAAGCAGCACAGAGCAGTCCTGCACCAACCAGTGTGTTTGTCGTCTTCAGCACAGGAACTATTTCATACCCATATAATTTGTGTAATGATGGCCGGACAACAGACAGACATAATGGACAGGACTAGCTTGTACCAATGTCAATTCTTCAATTAACTGCAATTGATTGGCAACTCAACAGAGAATTTGAATCAAGCAAAGTTGTCAACATAGCAGTGGTTTTGGTAGGTGTGTGAGGTTTTATATTTTTTCTATGCTTTATTTATTTATTTTTTTTTGAAAGGATGGAATTCTCTAGAACCAAGGAGTAATATTCCTTTGCAATATTACTGAAGTGTCTATATTTGTAGGTGATGGAAGATAGTAAACAACAAATGTCAGAAGGGTTTCTGTGATGACACAGACCATTTTTATACCCCACCGTTCCAATCATTATT
>NC_068984.1:147566839-147570869 GCF_001194135.2 Octopus bimaculoides | reverse complement strand
CCCCCACCAACTCAACACATTCAACAATCAAAACAGAAACTAGAAACCACTGTTTTTATCATGTTTGCTTACTTCACTGATTACTTGAATGTCTGCTCTCTGATAGCATAGAAACTACTGGAACTGGAGATCATCATCATCATCATTTTCAGTTTGCTTTTCCATGCTGGTATGGGTTGCATGTTTTTTTTATCTGTTTATTTTTTGAGGCAGTTTTTTTACCACTCAGATAGTGGCAGGCACAGGTGTGTGGTTCCCAACAACATGATTCCAAGTTCAGTCCCACTGCTTGGCACTTAGGACATGTGTCTACAGTAGTCCCATGCCAACTAAGGCCTTCAGAATGGATTTCGTTGATGGAAGCTAAATATGTGTGTGTGTCCTTGACTTGGCATAGTGTGAAAGTTGTAAATGATTATCCTTGTTATACAAGCAGTGTCATTCATTTCCAATATCCTGTGAAAATATGTTTGGCCACGGGGAAATATTACCTTACTTGGAAACAGGCACAGGTTGATGACAGGAAGAGCATCCAGCAGTAGAAAATCTGCCTCAATAAACTCCATCTCAACCATGCAAAGGACATTAAAACAATGATGATGACCACTTCATCATATCCATTCTCCACACTCACATGAGTTGATGATCGTGCAATTTATTTTTAATCAGTATGTTTATGAAAAAAAGAAAGATAGTCTTTTGAAATTTTGCTTTTTTAAATAAATAATTTGGATATTAAGTCTATAATTCATTTCTATTCAATACATTGGAAAAGCCACATTTATAATGAAAATAAACAAACAGAAACAGTTGCATAAGGAATGAAATGTAATATGTCCATCGTTAACACAACCATGCAATTTCTTTTTCATAGTTGCTATAATGATTGGAAGTGGATAAAAAAATATTCAAAGATGTATAGAAAATCTTAGTTTTTAGTGAACTTCTTTGGAAATATTGAATTACATAAGAGATCACAGTTATGGCCATGTGGTTAGACTGTCAGAAGAAAGAATCAGAAAACAGATTCAAGACAAGCCAACTGGCAGGAGATCTAAGGGTGGAATAAGTTACTTGGATAATATCCATAGTCTGAGTCAGTGATATTTTGGGAATCCAGCCAGAATGTTTCTTGATATCACCCTTTATTACCTCATCATCATGTAGAATCCATTCTCCATGCTGGCATGGGTTGGACAGTTTGACAGGAGTTGGCAAACCAGAGAACCACATCAATTTCCAATGTCTGCCTTAGCAGGTTTTCAATGGCTGCGTTCCTTTCCTAACACCAACCACTTTACAGAGTGTACTGGGTCCTTTTTATCTGGCACTGGCACTAGTGAAGTCAACAAGAGGCAGGAGAGCAGTATTGAGGGAGGTGGTTTTTATGCCAGATGAAAGGAATGGGTATGATGCATGGTTACCCCCACTTGGAAGAGAAAGATTGTGGTGAAGATGTGTAATGGTGTACCATTGACTTACAACAACATACTTTTTGGTCTTTGCCTTGGAATTGGTTGGCACTTCTTTACACGTCTGTCACCTTTCAAACACTTGACATCCATCTAAGAACTTTCCTCTCACACCTTGTTTTTCCTCTTGATTTATTTGTCATCCGTCAATCATGCAAACACACACAAATTACATGTCTAGCAAAACATGCGTGCCTCATTTATTTCCAATTTTTGTAAATCCTTTGCATTCAATACTAATCTTTTGATTCCATGCAGTATCAAACTTCAATTGGAGACAGAGTTTCTTTTTTGTTGCTAATAGAGACAAGAGCTTTCTAAACTCCACCCTGTGATTCCTGTTCCGGCTACTACACTTTGAAACCCTCTTCTCCGCAGCTAATTAGGTCACCTTGCTAAAAGAAGCTGTCAACCACATCTACGGAAACTTCTGAGTAGTTAAATGTAATAACGTAAGGGACAGCTACAATATCAGGGCATTGAGCAAAAATGAGAAGAAAATATCTCTTTTGGAAAAGGGATGTCAGACCATCCCTGGTAATATGAAAAAAAATAACTTCTACTGAGTGATAACAATCACTTAGCTGAAATGACCAAAACTAAGTGTCCAGACATTATTACAGTGCCAACAATGGATTAGAACTGGAGATCAATTATCTAGCACTATATAGCCATTTTAGATCTGATTTGCCCCTGATCAGTAAGAAGCTACACTGGATGTTTTACAGCAGGATTGCACTACTTAGAAAATGGTAAGGCAATTCCACTAGTGCGACAGATTAATAGTTTAGATACTTTTAATCCTGAATAGAGTATGCAGCAATGGTGGTGGGGAAGAATACAAATTCTGAACAACCCAACATAAAATTTCTTAATTTAACTAAAAGCATGAAACCCAAGAGGACACACGACTGGGTTAGTGGATTGTAGTAGACAATAGGCTTTTATGAGGTTGTGTCCAGTCACGGCATGAAACATTTCAAATTATGCCAGAAACTTACTTGGTGATACACAAAATGAGCATAAAACTATAGATCTCATGTTTCCAAGTTAATCAGAATTTCCAGGTGCCCTTTCCAGTTGGCATAATAGAGGGTAATGGTTGGGGGAAGTTGTAGGAAAAAATTAGAGACGGGTACACACTATGGGTCAGGGAGAAGAGGGAGTACACGGTAGGGTTGAGGGAAGAGGGTGTACATTGTATGGATGAGAAGGGGTTGCATAGTGAAGTGCTAAGAAGGGAAGGGGTGCATATTGTAGGGCCAGGAGAAAAAGAGGCACATACTGCAGGGCTGGCCTAACGTGTTGAAACCACGGCATAGGCCCTGCTAGAAGTTGATGTGCAACCAAATATAGAAGTGAAATAGCTGAACTGATAAGGCATAAATCTACAAGTTTTTATGTCTTGCAGGTGTTCTGTTGAATATTTGGACCAAAAACTTATTTCTGTAATCCTGAAGTTTACCGAGTTGTTAGAAAGAGATGTCAGAACTTCAGTGAATCTTAACTGCGATATATTGCATCTACTTCATGCTGTGAAGCTATGAAGCAATCAACAGGTGTGAAAAGTTCTTTAAGGCCAACTGGAAGCACTTGGTCTTTTCCTAATAATAAAGAAAGTAGATGGGGAGGGGGGTAAAAAGAAAAATTTAATTTCTTACCTTCAGAGTTGCCTGTATTAACTAACTTTCCGGAAGTGTTGGCAATATTCTCAAGCCGTGTGGATACCCGTTCCAGGCTCACCACCGCTGTCTCAAGACGCTCAATTGATTTTATCATTTGCTCAGCTGACATTTCGCCAGAATTGAGTCGAGCTCTTTCTTCTGCAGCAATGGTAAGAGCTTTCGATAGCTCACTGGCAACACGTTTTTCTCTTTTTTGTGATGCTTTAATAAGTTCACTCGCAAACGGTAGAGAGGAAACTGGTTGCTCACTGCTGGGCTTTTTAACAATGTCCTTTTTAAATTCTTTCGTCTTTGCTTCGGAGGTAAAAGTATTTTCTTTAGAAGATGCAACTGGATCAGCTGCAGTCTCTTTTTTGATGTCTGTTGTTGCTGTTGTTGTTTCTACGCTGGCTGGTTTTGTCTGAAGGTCAAGTTCTACTTTCTCAACAATCGGTGGCTCAACTCCGTTTCCTGACTTGAAAATTGGATTTTCACAGTTCTTGCTGTCTGGTGTTACTTGCAAAATCTTCTTTGATTTAGATTTCCTACAACCAGCACAACAAAACATTTTCACAGTCAAAATATGAAGAAATCAAAATGACAGTAAAGTTTAAATAAGAGAAAAATAAAAAGAAAAGATTGTTTTTTTCTCTCTATCTCTTCACACTTTTTTCCCCCCTTTTTTTGTTGTTAAGCTTTGAAAAATTTCTCCGAAAAGCATGAGGTTGTGTTAAAGTGTTATGAATAAAAAAAAAAATGCAGTGAAGTAGGTGATAGGGTGAGTGGGAAGGAGAGGGGAAATGATATTTGTAAAAGTATTAAACAAATAAAACAATTGTGTGTCAAGAAGTGTGTGTGTGTGTGTGTGTGTGTGTGTGTGTGTGTGTGTGTGTG
>NC_068984.1:147558418-147560918 GCF_001194135.2 Octopus bimaculoides | reverse complement strand
GTTAGCTGTTTCTTCCCCCCACCACCACCACCACAAACAGAAGATAAAAGACGAAAAGAAAAAGAAGAGATTTAAAGTAATTATTGAATAAAGAAAAATAGTTATCTTTTATCTTTTACTTGTTTTGGTTATCAAAAAGCAGCCATGCTGGAGCACTATGTTGAAGGGTTTTAATCAAACAAGTCGACCCCAGCATTCATGCTTTTCTTTTTTTTTTTTTTTTGTACTTAATCTATCAGTCTACAAATGATACTGGAATTTTCCGCAAATCACACCTCAGTGTTTGCAAAAATGTACATTAGATACAAAGTCTTGGAAAAAATAAAGATGAGATATTATGGTTGCAATGTCCGATGTGAGATCTACACGAGTATGGTTAGCTTGGGACAAACCAACAATAACAAAACAAAAAAATTCCATAAATTTGAAGTGTTCAAATACTCCAAGAGTTTCCAGTTTCATGGTGTGTAGCATCATTATCATTTAACATCCATTTTACCATGCTTACGGGAATCAGAAGGGATACGTTCAGGCAGGTTCTTTCAATGGCCAGATACTCTTTCTGTTGCCAAGTAATATTTCCGCAAGGCCAGACAGGTTTGCCACAGAAAACTGGAAATGAACAACCTTGTTTGTATGATGATGATGATGTTGATGCTTGTCTGCAACCATGATGTGACATCAAGATAAAAGTACATACAAACAAACGTGTGTGTGTGTGTCTGTGTGTATGTTTGAAATGATCATTTATTGTCCTTTTTTTTCCATGCAGGCATGAGTTGGACTCTCTCTCTGTCACATATATATGTAAGAAAAGCCCATATATATATATATATATATATATATATATATATATATATAATGGGCTTCTTTCAGTTTCTATCTATCAAATCCACTCACAAGGCTTTGGTCAACCTGGACTATAGTAGAAGACACTTGCCCAAAGATGCCATGCAGTAAGACTGAACTGAAGACCAAGTAGATGGGGAGCAAGCTTATCAACTACACACTCACGATTGCACTTATTGCACACGAAATCTAAAATCAAACGTGCATAAAATGATTATTTTTTATCCCATAATATTTGTAGAAATTCTAAAACGCTGTTCTTGATAACTCTGCTAGAGGAAATATACACAACTGTCCAAAATACAGCAAAACACTGGCAGAGTGGATTCGAACATGGAATCTAAGAACTCAAGTATTTTCACTTCTGGAGAACACACACAAACGAAATAGTTTGGAATCACTGTATACAATAAGTTCAATATATTATATTATTTCTTGTTAGTTTTCTTCTAAGTTTTGCAATAACCAATTAAAAGGATTATTGCAACAATCAGCTTAAGTGTAAATTGGTAGTTTCAATCATGAAACACAGTACAATTACTTAAAATTGCACAAACACCACTAAATAGCAATTAAACGACAACTTTTATTTGATTCTTATTACTTTTTTAATTATCAAATCTGGTGTGAAATATTATGTCAAAGGGAGATAATTTATGCAAACCTAAAATCACAAGAGCTCATTTCTCCAGATATTCTAAAGCCTGGAGTAATAATAATTCCTCAGATTGGCACAAAACCATGAAAAATTCTAAGGTGGTGGTGGTGGTGGTGATGTGTAAAGTTGATCCAATCCAACACTACTTTGTTTTGATTACTGAGGAAAGAATAGCAAAAAAAGGATTATGATGTCAGAATGTTGAGAGGGCAAAAAATAAACAAATTCTTGTGTGTCTTGTTTTCTATCATTCCAATGAGTGTCTTTGGAGTAAAATAAGGACCTTTGCAAGTAGTTGGATTCTTAGGAAAGTAAAAGACAATGGAAAGAAAGATTTTGGTGTGTCAAAAGAGTAAAGTATGGCTGGGCAGAGAGGAAACAGATTGATAGTAAAGATGGAGTTGACTAAACTCACACAATATGGCTTCTGTTATGTGAGTAATGTGTAATGTGTCAGGTTTTTCAATCAAAACCAACAATGAGACAAACAACAAGAATAGTATCAGAACTAAATTCGGTGTAGAAGGGCTTTGGCTAGTTTTCAATTTGTGTGCGAGTCGTTTATATACTGTTTCAGTCATTAGACTGCAGCCATGCTGGAGCACTGATTTGAAGAATTTTAACCGAATAAATCAACCCCAGTACATCTTACCATTTTTTAAAGTCTGGTACTTAATCTATCAGCCTCTTTTGCTGAACTGCTAAGTTACTGGGATGCAAACACACCAACACCAGTTGTCGAGCAGTGGTGGTGGTGGGAGACAAATGACAGGCTTCTTTTAGTTTCCATTTACCATATCCACTGACAAAGCTTTGGTCAGCTCAAGGCTATAGTAGAAGACACTTGCCTCAGGTGCCACACAAGAGGACTGAACCTGGAACCACATGGCTGGGAAGCAAGTTTCTTACCACATAATCACAGGCATTCACATATATATATTCACATATATATATATATATATATATATATATATATATATATATATATATATA
>NC_068984.1:147557328-147558337 GCF_001194135.2 Octopus bimaculoides | reverse complement strand
ATATATATATATATATATATATATATACATACACACACACACACACATACATATAAATACATATATATACACAAACACACACATATACAGATAGATGAGGAGAGAGAGACACACACACACAGAGAATGAAGTATTGGTTTATGTTACTGTTTATGAACACATGTAAGAGATTATATATAAAATCTCTCTCACAAACACACACACACACAGAGTTAAGTGTGCATCTGAGTGGAGAAAAAAAGGGGAGAGGGAGTGGGACTGGGATTTTTTTTATTATTATACTCAGCTGGTGCGACTGAAGAAATTGAATATCAAAGCACGGAAGACGATTTGAGACAGACACCAAATGGCACCAAAGGAAGTAAGAGAGAGAGAGAGAGAGAGAAGACACAGAACACAATATACAGAAAGTTGAGAAGCATGTAGCTTGTGTGTGTGTGAGAGAGAGGGAAAGAGAAAAAGAAAGAGGGACATGTCTGTGAATAAATATGTAAGACATACGATACCAGAATCACAACTACTACCAACAGAAAAACCTAGAATCTGCCATACAGCACCACAGATGAAAGAATGATGGTATTTGTTGAGAAGAGAAAATTTTACTGGTAAAATATTTACTTTAAATACTTATTTGCTTAATATTTTTATCATTTTATTCAATCTATTATCATCATCATCATCATCCTAATCATCAAAATGGCAAGCTAGCAGAATTGTTAGCATGTCAGACAAAATGCCTGGAAGTATTTCTTTTGGCTCTCTTTGTTATGAGTTCAAATTCTGCTGAGGTCAACTTTGCCTTTTATCCTTTCAGGGGTCAATGAAATAAATACCAGTTCTGCACTGGGGCTGATGTAACTGAGTAGTCCCCATTCTCAAAACTTCAAGCCTTGTGCTTTATAGTAGAAAGGTTAATTATCATGATGTATAATTTCATTATTTTTTTGATATATTCCAAACGTGTGCAAATGCAATGTATTTCATGTGTATAGATTGCTGTATTATGTAT
>NC_068984.1:147555978-147557318 GCF_001194135.2 Octopus bimaculoides | reverse complement strand
AGATGTAAGCATGTGTATAATCATCATCACCGTATATAACTATATTGTTTTCAATTTGTATTTACACACACACACACACACAGAGTAGAAACTGCTTTTCATAGCTTTGGATAATGTTACCAAAATGATCATCTTAATTAATATCAGAGGTATTGTTATATCCACTGTTTAATGTTATCTGGTTATTGTTATCAAGAAATTATCTTTGCAAAATGACCACAATAAGCAGCCTCCACTGCATACCACTGTTTATACACACCAAAATTTCATCAAATGTCACCATCACCAAATATTTTGCAATTAATTGTCCTTCTGCGAGATGGCAGAATCATTAGCAAGCTGAACAAAATGCTTAGCAGTATCTCGCTTGTCTTTACATTCTGAGTTCAAATTTTGTCACGGTCAACTTTGCTTTTCATCCTTTTGGGGGTCAATAAATTAAGTATCAGTGAAATACTGGGGTCACTTTAATTGACTAGTCCTCTCCTCCAAATTTCAGGCCTTGCGCCTTTAGTAGAAAGGATTATTATTATAAGATGGCAGAGTGGTTAGCACACTAGACAAAATGCTTAGCAGCGTTTCCTGTCTTTACATTCTGAGTTCAAATTCCACCAAGGGCAATTTTGCCTTTTGTTCTTTCAGGGTTGAAAGGATGCAAGGCAAACTTGCACCAGTTATGCACTGGGGTTGATTTAATCAATGAGCAACTTGTCCCAAAATTTCAGGCCTTCTGCCCATACTACAAGGGATTATTATCATCATCATTATTATTATTCTTATATTCCACATTACATCTTTGCAGTTACCAATATTTTTCAGCATTTTTCTGTTGATATCTCCTGTACTGGACTTCAGAAAAAAAAAAAGCCTTGTTTTGGGAAGAGGTCTTTTCTTTTTAAATGAGTATTGAAATCAAGAAAAGTGAAGCTAAGGCTGACAGTTTAAAAAAAATAAAGACAAAGAGAACTATGTAAACCATCAGTCTATCCATTTTTGTGACCCACGATTCCTGAAATGAGGCAGTGGAGTCTTTAAGTGCCTCCTCCATAAACTCCTATCAGAAATAATCATTATCAAACTTTCCTATAGGATTCCAAAGCATGACCAACTGAGTCTATAGATGTTACCCAACCAACTAGCTTTACAGAAAACAATTTAAAAAGCTAATTCTATAAAATCACACACAAAAACTATTCAAAAGAAGAAATACACAAGTTACTGAAACACAAATATAATATGTATGAAATGCTTGTGTATAGAGTTGCACGTACACCAACAAATCACTTACACACACAGTCAAAAACATACTTATATATATATATATATATATATATATATAT
>NC_068984.1:147547100-147555968 GCF_001194135.2 Octopus bimaculoides | reverse complement strand
ATATATATATATATATATATATATATACACACACACACACACACATTTTGTTATATTTCCGTATCGTCACTGATTTTATTTTTCTTACCAAATAAACACCCGCACTCGTATATATTCGTTCTTCACTTCAGATTTTTTTTTATTATTATTATTTTATGTACTTTATCGACAAATCTTTCATTACACATCCTGTGACCCCTTCCGTGATTCACTATCCCACATATCTCCTCTTGTTCCGTTCAGTCCATTCTGTCTTTCGATGGTGTGTATCCTTATTTATGCTCGCTTTCGCATCTTTGTGTGCACACGTCTGTATTTTGTCTTTTGTGTCTATATAAGTTTCCTTACTATACTGTTTGTATCTGTGCCCTTTATTTTTTTCATTTATTTACTTATCTCTATCCCCACTCCCCATTTTGTCTTAGATATATCTTTTGTCTATATATATATATATATATATATATATGGGTTTTTGTATTATACTGCTTGTATCTGTCTT
Source organism: Octopus bimaculoides (assembly GCF_001194135.2). NCBI lineage: Eukaryota > Metazoa > Mollusca > Cephalopoda > Octopoda > Octopodidae > Octopus > Octopus bimaculoides. The sequence continues at coordinate 147,555,469 of NC_068984.1, read as the reverse complement.
GTTTTTCCTCTCATTCGGTTTTTAGTCATCATGTTACATAGTGTGGTGGTGATGGGGGTGTTATCGTCGTCCCATTCGTGTTTTCTTTAGAGACTTGCTCTGTCTGTTACTATGGTGTGTGTCCTCTGTAATCTAAGATTTGTGTCTGTTCTATGCGTTGATAATACCTTCACATCTAGTTATTAACTGAGCCTCTATGTTCTAATAGAGTATGTTGGTAGAGCATTGACAAGCTTTTCTCCTCTTTGAGCTCCCGCCAGTGTTCACCTATCCGTTCCCCTATGCTACGTGCCAGCTCCCCATATAAGACATTTGTTTGACTGCAAACTTTCAATGTGGTGCTCCAGCACCACCTCAAAAGGTGTTAATCAAACAAATCAACTTAGTACATGTTTTTGGGTTTTTTTTTAGACTGGTATAGTGAAACCTCTAAGTTACAGGGGTGTAAACAAACCAATACAAGTAATCAAGCAGTGGGGGGAGGTGCCAAACTTAGGCATAAAAACCCATGTAAATAGAAGGCACAGGCATGGCTGCGTGGCAAGGAGCTCGCTTCCCAACCCCAGGGTTCTGGGTTCAGTCCCATTGTGTGGCACCTTGGACAAGTATCTTCTACTATAGACTCGGGCTGACCAAAGCCTTGCGAGTGGATTCGGTAGATGGAAACTGAAAGAAGCCTGTCAAATATATATATATATATATATGTGAAGTATTCCAATGCTTTGAAATATATTGAGTGGATATGAACACTGACCTTTGAAATTTGTTCTCTTTCTTGGTTTTATATATATATATATATATATATATATATATATATATATATATATATATATATATAAAAAGATGATGATGATATATAGTCACGATGAGGATATTGAAACCTCTTGTAGGGATATTTATCCAAGATGCACTCATTTAATATGTTATATTTTGAAGGGATATTTCTTCAAGGAATATATTATATAAAATATCGTAAAATATCAAACATTATTATCGAGTTAGAAAACAGAGAGATTTAATGGATACAAATTAATTTATTAATTAATCAAAATTGTAGGTGAATATGTCGATTAATTAATTGATTAATTTGCATCCATTAAATCACACTGTTTTATAATTCAATAGTGTGTGCCTCAACCATCGCTTGACAACCAATGTTGGTGCATTTACGTCCCCATAACTTAGCAGTTTGGCAAAAAAGACCGATAGAATAAGTACTGGGATCGATTTTTGTTCAACTAAAGGCGAAATGACTGAAACAAGTAAAAGACTAAAAGAATATATGTGTGTGTGTGTATATTACACACACACACACACACACGATGGGCTTCCACACAGTTTCTGCCAACCAAATTCACTCACAAGACATTGGCTGACCTAGGACTATAACAGAAGACAAGCTACTGCACAGTGTGACTGAACCCTAAACCACATGGTTGTAAAGCAAACTTCTTAACTACACAGCCATGCCTGTACCTTTTTTTTTAACAAAGACAAAAAAAAGGTTTTGATTATTAGTTTAAAAAAATAGAAATAAAATAGACTAAAATCATCTTTACTATAGGCATAAGACTTTGGGGGTGGGGTTTGGTCAATTAACACCAGTGCTCAACTGATACTTATTTCAGTGACCCCAAAAGGATGAAAGGCAAAATCAACCTAAGTGGAATTTGAACTCAGAACATAAAGATGAATGAAATCTTTTCTGACACTAACAATTCAGCCAGATTCTTTCTGACTTTATATAATAAAATAATGAAAGAATACGAAATAAATATTTTCTTCGAAAATCACTAATTTTTAATCTCATATTGTGAGAATAAAAAAAAAAGTAGTAATTTTCTAATTTATAAATCAGTGATTAGTTGTCACTTTGAAAATTATATATTTCAAACGGGAATTTGGCAGCGCCACTTCTAGCTGAGCAATTATTCTATGCTGATGAAGGGAAATAACCCAGAAATCACAATACACAGATATTGCTTTGAGCTGAGTGGGGGTGCTAGATTCCCTTGTTTGAAAATATAAGGACAAAGATCATGTCATATAACCAGCTGGAGACGATGTCTCCTGGGGTTAAATTACAGCAACATTTGTCCTAAACCTGGACCGCCATGTTATGTTGGCAAACTATCTTTACAACAAATATTTTCTTGCATTCAATAGAAATTTGAGAAAAGTGGCAGAATATCAAAATAAATACCATTATAAAATCTAACGAAAGTGAATATAACAGTGTGCGAGTGTAACATAGGTATTTATTCATTCTTCAATTACCATCAAGACTCTACCATGCTGGAGCTGTTTTAGTTCCAACACGTGGTTTTAAAAGAAGACACTTTCAATAGAAGGACAACTTTAGCTGTGATTGTTTTGTGGTTAAGACCCCCATCTTGTGGCCATAGTAACCTAGTCTTGAGTCTGTCTTTAAGTTTAGGTACAGGCATGGCTGTGTAGTTAAGAAACTGGCTCTACAACCATCAGGCACCTTGTGCAAATGTCTTTTCCTATAGCCCTAGGCTGACCAAAGTCTTCAGAGTGGATTTAGTAGACAGAAACTGAAAAAAAAGTGTATGTGTGTATCTATACACACAGACAAGTTTGAGTAGATCACAACCTACACAGAAACAGGTGTTCAGGATTAATGCTAAGCACACATGTTGTTTTATGTATGTATCTATATATAGAGATATGTATATATATGTATGTGAGTGTCTGCTGTGTACTCTTGCCATGACACCATATAATGGATGTTAACAAGCATCACCAATAAAGAAGCAATGTTGTTTGTTTCAAGTCTTAGTGAAAAATGCTTCAGGCCCCCATGAGTCTAGAAGTGTTTTCTACCTTGCTTGGAAACAGGTAAGAGTTGATGACAGAAAGGGCATCTGACCAGAGAAAAATCTGCCTCAAGAAATTCCCTCTAACCCATGCATGCATGGAAAAGTGGATATATTATGAGAACTCCAAATTACACAATAGTTAAATGTCAGTGAGTTGCTATTCTTGCTTTACTGTAGATGCATTAGGAAACATTCTACCAGAGCAAACTAGGTACACAAATATACAAAAACCAAATATAAAATATATTTGCTTACACTATAAAGGGATACACACACACACACACACATTATAAATAAATCCCACCCAAAAGATTTGTAAAATCATTAAGATGTATGTGTGTGAGTGAGTATGTAAAGTATTATGCATGTGTGTATGTGTGAGTATAGGGAGATCTGTGGAAATATTTAATATCAACATAAAAAGCTTAAAATCAATTGTGCTAATGCATCCTAGGAACAAACTAAACAAAGCAGTGCATTATTTCATTAAGTGAGTAAAACACTCACTCACACTCTCTCTCTCTCTCTCTCTCTCTCTGAAAGGAATCATTATTTAATCAAGATTGTACAGTAACGGTAAAACTGGGTGAGGCTAAAGTCAAGACTATTAATTTCCTTTTCATTAAAATGTGTTAGCATCAAACATTATTATTATCATTATTGGGGTCTTGCAGCCAGCAAAACAAGTCATTATTATAAAAATCCATGCAATTGTTCCGGGTCTCATAACATGTTCAAGTGTTAAAGGAATAACAGAAATCTTTAACACAAAGAAATTTCAAGTTATGCCTTAAGCAACCTTTAATATGGAATGAAACCAAAGACAAATTAAAATCTTTAACATAATGAAAATCTTTTAACGATTTATAAATTTATGAATTAAAACAGAAATAAGCATGAATTCTCATGGTTTTGTGATTTCAATGCTGTGATTGTTTATTTTTTGAAAGATGTTGTAGGGTGGGTGTGAGAGGTCAGATCTGGATGGTTTGAATATAAAACAGGTAGAATATTTGGGTCAGATAATGCAGGTTTGAATGCTAAAGAGTTAAAACAAAAGATTACAGGAAAACATTGTTTCAACAAATAAAAAACACAAATTTGGAAAATTCATCTCACCAAAGGCAACATGGAACGGTAAAGTGAAACCATTGCTTCTTGGTGGTGGTGGTGGTGGTGGTGGTAGTAGTAGTAGGTGTTATGCTCCGTTTTACGAAATGCATCTTTAAATATATCTAATAATTAATAAGTTTGTATTGGTGGTATTGGTAAAGAATGATTCCAGCAGAAACAATGACAGACTGCAATTCCAGAGAAAGTCTGAAAGATCTGTAAGGCTTCTATCTATATACTATAGCTAAGTGTGAGGAGTGGCACTGATATTGACTAAGTGTTGGTTGTTCATAGAATTTCTTCCCTGGAATTCTTAGAGAGGAATGATGTGTGTCTGCACCTATATTAATAACCTGAACCAATGAGGAAGCTTGATAATACCCACTCAACAAACTAAAAATAGCAACCAAATCATCCTCACATCACACCTTAACATCTTAAAAAGTGGAACAACATTGCATAATGAAGTTCTACAATATGCCGTACCTGATAATGATAGTTATAAAGATGGGATGATCATGATTAGCATGTCTGATCATAGATCTGCTTGATGGGAGTTAAGCTGGGGTCAAACAGCAACAACATAGATCTATGAGGTTAAAAGATTGGAATGTGAGACCAGCAAAACAGGGAATTGAGTACTTGTGGGTCCCCAGTCCTGGCAGGCATGTGTGTATCTAATATAACCCCATGCAAGAATGTGGCAGGAGTAACAGAGGTGACATTAAATGTCTTGTATTATTTAGCTGGGTATTTTTAAGTTCTGGGTTCAAATCCTGCTGAGGTTTTCAGCTGGTTCTCATTCTTTTGAGAAATGTAGTCAAGTATAGGCACAGATACGCCTGCGTGGTTCCATTGAAATTCTCAAATTAGCTTTAAAATAATAACCTTGATGGTAAGAAGTTTGCTTCCCAACCACATAGTTCTGGGTTCAATCCCACTGCATGGCACCTTGGGCAAGTATCTTCTACTAGAGCCCTGGGCTGAGCAAAGCCTTGTGAGAGGATTTGGTAGACGGAAACTGAAAGAAACCCAGCATATATATACATCTGTTTGCATGTGTGTGTGCATGCATGTTTGTACCCCACCACCAACACTTGACAACTAGTGTTGGTTTGTTGATGTCCTTGTAGCTCGGTGGTTCAGCAAAAAGCATCAGATGAAATAAGTACCAGGCTTAGAAATAAGTATTAGGCTTGATTTGTTCAACCAAACATTTCAAGGCACTGCCCCAGCATGGCCACAGACTAAGGACTGAAACAAGTAAAAGAATAAAAGAGTATGTATACACACACACACAAAATCCTCTAAAGAAATACTTAGCTGCCAAAAGTTGTAATAGTTTTGTTTAAAATAACTATTTACTTGTTAGAATCTTTCATTTAACTTTTGTGTTGCCAATCAAAGATATTTGAAAATTTTTAAAAAATCTGTTTTTGTAGAATGTTTTGTCATTAGTTTAGTTAAAGGCTGTGGTCAGTGATGATTTTGAGAAAATATTTATGAATAAACCAAAAAGTGTGAGTTTATTTTCCTAACACTCATATTCATATGGTTGTAAGTTCCATCGTTTTTTTCCTTTTTAAATACTATGCAGTCATTTCATAAATAATGTGGTTTTTTATACTTCTTTTTATTTTTCAAAATTAAGATAAAGCTCTTTTTTTATCTAAAATATGCTTTCTTTCATTTTCTACAATGTTCTTCCATCTATCTAGTAGACTTGCAAGGCCCCTCTTCCAAAATTTACTTGTCTGTGACAAAAAATACTCCTCCAGTACTATTCTGACCTCATCTACAGAATTCATATTTTTTCTGTCCAAATGATTTTGAAGACTGCAGAATAAATGATAATCAGATGGGGTAATGTCCAGCGAATATGGTGGGTAGAGCATCCTTTCCCATTCAAACTGCTTCAGCCTCTGGAATGTCATCCTTGCTGTATGTGGCCGAGCATTATCCTGGTGGAAGAAAACCTTTTGTCTTGAAACCAAAAATGGTCGATTTTTTTTCTAGTGCTGACTTAAGCTGTTCAAGCTGCTCACAGTAGACCTCCTTTGTTATTGTTTGGTTTGGGTTTAGAAGTTCAAAGAGAACTAAACCTTTCATATCTCACCAAATGCCTTACCTGGGTGATGACCTTCCTTAGCCTGGGGTGCCAGTGGTTTCCTTTCCCTACCCACTGTCTTTGGCGTTTGACATTTTTAGAGAACCCACTTATCATAACCAGTCGTTATGCAGTCCAAAAAAGGTTCATTCATGAGATTTGAGAGCAAAGAAGAGCACACATTTATCCTCTGCACATGATTAGACTCAGAAAGTTTGTGAGGAACCTATTGAACCAATTTGCTAATTTTTCTGATGCTACGCAGGTGTCAATGAATGGTTGAATGATTAAGTTTCTCTGCGAGGTTCCTCAATAGTTACAATGGGATTTTGTTCCACCAGGGTTCCACAGGACATCCTTGTCAAGCTCTACAGATCTTCCAAGACAAGGCTCATCATCTCGGCTGTAGTTTCCAGCCTGGATGTCCGAGCCCCATATGCTGCATTAATAATATTCCTTGCACTTCTATTGTTGCCTTTATTGAACTCTTAAAGCAAAATATGCTGAATATACTCCTTTGTCACTTCCATTAGAGCTTTGAAAAAAATAACTGTTAAAATTGAACTGTACTCTTCAAAACTTGCACTAAGAATAAGGACAAGTTACATGCTTTTATAGCAAGTTGATGCATTAGTTTATCCCACCCCCCTCTGACTTCTAGTTCATGCAATTGAAAAAAAAAAAAAACATTATTTATGGGACGGCCCAATATATGAAAATAATTGCTATTAATTATACATCAATAATTTAGTCTTACTTTAAACCAGAGCTTTATGATAATGACTTCATTGAGACACATTTAGCTTTGGTTTAAGTGAAGTTAAATTACTGTCCCCAGCAGAATTGTGCATTTTCATAAGGGAGTGCTTTAGAGGAATGCTAGCAATGTTCAATCAAAATACAGCAGTTTGTAATGTTACAGAGGAAGCGAAATGAGTTTTTTTGTGTTTGCAATAGCTTTGGGACTAATTTGATAATTCTAACATTAGATCCCTCGAGAGTTGGGTGATCCTGAATTGTGAAGACCCACAGTTATAAAATAAAATAAAATTAAAAATCCAGTCATATTACTTTGAGAGCAAAGGCCATAGTCACCCAATCCACCCAGATTATTAGGAAACCTAAATAAGGGCTTTTATAGTTTTGCTATTTATGATAGATTTAAATCATTATCATCATGTTTATGTCCACTTTTCCATGCTGGCACAGGTTAGATAGAATTTGTTAGGTACTCTTCCTGTCACCAACTCTCACCTGTTTCCATGGTAATATTTTCCTATGGCCAGACCTGTTTTTCATGGAAGACACCACTTGCATGATGACAATACTTGTTTACAACTATCACATGATGTCAAGGCAAATACACACACACACACACAGAGCAAGCATCTTTCAGACTCTACGAAATCCATTCACAAGGCTGTGGAAAACCCAGGGCTATAGTAGAAGACGTTTATCCAAGGTGCCACACAATGGGACTGAACCTAAAACCAAGTGGTTGGGAAGCAAACGTTTTACACAAACAGAGGTCAATTACGAAGGGCAGTTGTTGAGCTAAAGACAACCAAATCCATTCAAGAGTTGACTTGATAAGCAATTGAAGAAGCTTAAATTCAAAAGGTTCTTCTAACACAGAGAAAGGCCATATTTTACAGATTTTACTTCCAGACCAAACAAGTAGGATAAAATGTACAGCTGCTATCTTCATTGAAGGCCCTGATACTTTGCAACTCTAGCAGAGGTGAAGTATTCTCTTAAATTCTGAGGGATTATGTTTCGGACGGCACCTCATTACTACCATCTTTATCTTCTTCCCTGCTACTTACTCCCACCTACCCTTACATAGATAGGTAGCCATGTATCCTCCCCTATAGCAAGACACCTGTGCTTGTCCTGCCATCATATTTTAGCCTCTCAACACCCTGCACAAATCCACCTACCCCTCTCATATACTCCCTGCCAAGTAGTTGCAGGGTATTATTCTTCTTGTCTTGCAAGTTACTTGGCAATGTCACTGGTGCTAGTAGCACAAAAAACAGCACCCAGTACACACTATAAGGTAGTCAGTATTAAGAAGGGCATCTAGCCCTAGAAATCATGTCAAAGCTAACACCAGTCCTCAATGCAGCCCTGTAGCTTGCTAGATCCTGTCAGACTGTTTGACCCAACCCAGCGTGGAAAAGGGACATTAATGATTATATATATATATATATATATATATATATATATATTATATCTGTCCATACATACATGTATATATATATATATATATATATTATATCTGTCCATACATACATGTATATATA
>NC_068984.1:147535147-147543990 GCF_001194135.2 Octopus bimaculoides | reverse complement strand
TACATATACATACATACATACAAACATACATACATATATATATATATATATATACGACAGGTGTAAGCAAGCTACTTACCACACAGCCACTCCTACGCCTATATATATCTATATATATATATATATACACACAAACAAAAATAGAGAGAGAGAGAGAAAAGATGGGCCAGTAAAATATAGTCACTAAAGTTTATTAGACTCCTTCAGTAATGTTACAAAAGATGAAAAGAAGACTTGTATGACTCAATGTTTATTTTATATGTCAGAGTTTTTTTGTTTTTTTTTTCTTCTGCAAACAGAAGAAAAGAGAGAGAAGCAGAAGGAGAAACTGTCATAAGACTAGGGACATCCACTTCCATCCATTGTGTTTGGATGTTTAGAAATGTACTTATGAACAAGCTCCACTTCAAATGTCAAAAATGGGTCAAATCTATGGTCAGCAACCTTGCTGATAATTATTTCTATGTTCACACACATCTGATGATGCCTCTGGGCACAGAAAACTTTCAGCAATTTCTCGTTTTTGTGATTTTTTTTTCCTGAAACGAACTTAACTAAATAATATTTTTTCCTAAAAGCTAAAAACAAATTTCATAAAAATTATTGCATGCCATCTTTTCTTATATGTTATTTTATTATAGTGGTAGAAAAGAAAATGCACAGTAACAAAAAAAAAAAAAACACACAGATTAAACTGAATAAAGAAAAATAAAATTATGTTGATTTACCGTGATGAGAGGAATTATCTAATTTGTTTTGTGTGCTTGAGAGAATAAATGTTACATGTGTCCTTGAAGCTCATTTCTCAAAAATGTTGGAATGTCAGGTTTGAAGTGTGGAGAGAGATTCAGTTCACAGTAACTGAACAGTTATTTTGTATTTCTGTACAAATATGGCCATGTAGTGAAGAAGCTTGCTTTCCAAGCACAGAGTTTTAGGTTTAGTCCCACCGAAGGACACCTGGGGAAAGTGTCTTGTCCTATAGCCTGGGACTGACCAAAGACTTGTCAATGGATTTGCTAGACAGGCATTGTGTATGTGTATATATATATATATATATATATATATATATACAGGGAGAGAGAGAGAGAAAGAGAGAAGCCTATATATATGTGTATGTGTGTGTGAAAAGACAGAGGGCCTAGTGGTTAGGGTGATGTACTCATGATTGCAAGATCATGGTTTTGACTCCCACACAAGTCGTGCATTGTGTTCTTGAGCAAAACACTTCATTTCACATTGCTGCAGAGCCGTCAGTTGTAAATGGGGTACCCTGCGACAGAATGGCATATTCTGTTCAGGAGGAATATTGGGCTGACCTGCAGACCCTGCCTGCCTAGCCAGAGGGATGGCATCATTTAAAAACTACAACATGAGAAAGCACATTGTGACCAGTGGTGTTTAACCACATCTAATAGTACGGTCAATAGAGTGGTATCTGTGAGTGTGTGTTTGAAACCCCACCTCACCCCGTTAACAACCACTGTTGGTTTGCTTACATCCCCACAACTTAGTGGTTCAGCAAAACTGACTGATAGAATAAGTATCAGACTAAAAAATAAAGTGCCAATAAGAAAAGAAAAAGTTGAAAGTATATTTAGATTTATTTTATTCTGATTACATTATGGGGGTGGAAATTGTTTTAAGTTTGTAATCTTTATAGACGTACAACTGTGTGGTTAAGAAGTTCACTTTGCCATCACAGGGTTTCAGTTCAGTCCCAATGAGGAGTACCCTGGACCGATCAACGCCTTGTGTGTGTGTGTGAGTGCGTGCTTGTCCCTATTCCCTTTGCTTGTCAACCAATTCTGGTTTATTTCCATCTTTGTAACTTAGTAGTTAACTTAGCAAACAAGTACCAGATTTAAAAGTACTGGGCTCAATTTGTTCGACAAAACCCTTCAAGGCAGTGCCCCAGCATGGCCAGTCTAAGAAATGAAACAAAAGATAGCTGGATGATCTTGACATATATAAACCACTCAAATGTGAAGTGGAAATCTGTCATCAATTTGGGAGAGAAAGAGGAAACTGTGCTACAACAGGGGTTCCCAAGCTTTTTATTTAAATGGGTTTTCCCAGGGACCCCTTTTAATATGCTTATCCTTATGTGTGTGTGGGTGTGTGTGTGTGTGTGTGAAATTTTGAAATTACTTCACGAATCCCAGGTTGGGAACCACAGTGCTAGAATCACAAACACAATGGTTCTGACAGTGAGAACGGATGATATTGGTGATAAGCTTAGCTAAACTAGCATGATGACTTGAGAAAAAAATAAATGAATAGTTGAGGGCTCAGTCGATAAGCTAAAACAGCAAATTCAAATACCTGCTTTTACACACACACAATTTAACACAGAATACTTGACCAGGTTTTTAAAATTTCCAGTAATTATAGGGATTTCAATTTTGTATTTGGTTTGAACATGTGAATTAAAATATATCTTGTTGTATCGCCCGTTGCCATCCTTCATCTGTTTGCAAGCAAGATAACATTTCCCCCAGGGTCAGATATGTTTCCACAGAATATTGGAAATGAATGACTTTCATTTATAACAATCATCTGATGTGTCACACACGCACACTATATGAAGGGCTTCCTTTAGTTTCTGTCCACAAATCCATTCACAAGGCTTTGTTTGATCAGCCAAGAGCTATAGCAGAAGATTCTTCTTGCCCAAGATACCAGGCAGTGGAACTGAACCTGAGACCATGTGACTGGGAAGCAAACTTCTTGACCATGTATCTATACTTAAATACAAACATGCACAGGTTATCGTTAGATGAATTCTAAATCATATTCTTATTTATGTTATCAGGTAACTTGAGCTGATCATTCAAAATAAGCAGAAAGAGATGAAACAGTCAAGACAACAGAACACGTTCGCCTGAGAAAGAAATGAGAGAATAAACTTCATTCCAAACTCTTGTATATACAAATATATTTAAATGTACTAAATAAATAAATACAAAAAAAAAGCTATTTTTAACAAGAAAACAGCTTCAAAGTTTCATTTCTGTTTTTTTCTGTTGTTTTATTTTATTTCTCTCCATCTGCCTTTCTTCTTCTTCCCCACATTCCACAATATTTGTTTTACAAAGTTTATTCACCATTTGATCTTGTGACTCAGGGTATTTAATCTAATTACAATGCTATTTCTTTTTTAAACATTGAATAAAAAAATAAAAAAAAAACAGTTACGTCCTTTTACTGGCTTCAGTCATTGGACGACAGCCATATTTATTCAATTGAACCACTAATTGATGAGTATATAAACAAACCAACACTGGCTGTCAAGTGGTGTGGGAACAAACCCAGACACAAAGACACACACACACACGACAGGTTTCCACACAGTTTCTACCTACCAAATTCACTCACAAGGCATTAATTGGCCTGGAGCCATAGTAACCACGTGCCCCGGGTGAGGTGTAGTGAGACCAAACAGCTCAAGCTTCTTAACCACACAGCCATTACTTATCACATGATTTGTTTTCTTTTTCCTTTTTAGCCATTCAACAAATTGTTTCTACAGCAGTCAGTTTGTCACAAACCACTCCATCTTCACACATAAAGATTGCGAAACATTTTCAAAGAAAACAAAACAAGCAAAGTTATCCAGAGTCGCAATACAGGGCGGTTGTGGTCCACCTTTTAATTTATCTCAATGTAGGTTGTTTTCATTATCCCAGCACTTTAACATCACAACCATCAAAGTAGAATGAAAAATTATGTAAAAAAAATTAAAAGAATTAAAAAAAGTGAAAATGTTAAAACAAATATGTACTAAAAAAATTTCTGACGGTGAAGGAAATACATGCAATAAGGAAATACATGCAAATATACACACACACACACACACACACATATATACACCTATATACATATAAATATATACAAAGTATGGGGGTTTAGTTCACAGGTGATCTAAATGATTAGGTACGTTAGGTAAGTGCTGTAATGGATTACTGGGGCTCCAAGGTTATAGCCGAGACAGTAGCTATGGAACCATTGCAGATTTCTGATGCAGCAGATGTATAATTGTTAAACAGGACATCAAACATTAAGGCAAGGCAAACATCTCAAGTCGTATACAATATTATTATTATTATTATAGGAAGAAATTACTTCCTATAATAATATTGTATATGACTTGAGATATTGGCCTTGCCTTAATGTTTGATGTCCTGTTTAGCAATTATATAAATATATATATATATATATATATATATATATATATATACACACACACACACACACACACACACACATACATATACATACATGCACAGATATATACATACACACACACACACACATACATATACAGATAGATAAACATTCATCCACTTTACTTTTCCCCCTAGCTCTCATTTCATGCTCATTGACACACTTTGTCTCATAATACACACTTTTGCATCAACTAGTTATCATGTAGCAACGTAGCTATCTCTCTCTCTCTCTCTCTCCTCTATTACTCTGGTCCTTTCTGATAGCTTCCAGTTCCACGTATTCGCCTCTTTAGAATGAAAGGAACAAGCCAATGGAATCAACATGAGATGGGACACTTTATAGTCTCATCACACACAGGACAATCTCTTTAGTATGAAAGAAAGGGTAATGAGGCGAAGTAGAAAGTACTCAATATTCTAGCAAGGAACAAAGACAACTCTTCTTGCGCTAGTGCTCTGTTGAAATGCACCAAGTGTACACGGTAAAGTGGATGGTGTTAGGAATGCATCCAGCTGTAGAAACCATGGCCAAAAAATGAAATGTTCCAGCTCAGAAAATGGTTTCCAACCCATCTAAGAGGGCAACAATTTTGAATTTAAACTAGATTATGACAAGATGCAGTCTAGCATAGACGTGGGAGAGAGGGGGGGAGAAAGGGAGAGAGAGAGAGAGAGAGAGAGAGAGAGAGAAAAAGAGCAGTGCTGCATTGTGGGCTTAACCTGAGATTTACAGACAATTAGTAATTCTTGGAAGACTTAACTGTAGCAACGTAGAGGATGATGTTGATGTTTGTAGATGTTGAATATGAAAATGTTTTCTAGATATAAGTCGTGACTGCATCGTTGTAGTGTTAAAGGATATGAAGCTAAACTCTGAGGTAGACTAGACTTGCTGGAAATGTGTAGTTCAGAAGTAGCTCTAATATATGCGACAACAGCGTGATCTGACATGTTGCCACAGGACCAAGAGAAGTTTAGCTAAGAGATTAACCAAATAGACATGATTGAAGGCTTTGTTGATGACAACAGTTTGAATATAAGGCACAGGATAGCTTTTTAATCTAGGCACAATCATGCATAGAAACAGGATTGAGAAGGTTGCTCTGCAACCATATGGTTTCGGACAAGTGCCTTCTACTATAGCCCCAAGACTGATTTTTGAGTGAATTTGGGCAATGGAAACTGAATGGAAGCCTGTTGTGTGTATGTGTTTACCTCCCAGCACAGCTTGCCGGTGCCCTGGCATTACTGCAGTCCAATGACTGAAACAAGTAAAAGATAAATTTTGGGGGAAGTGAAGATACACAAGCAAGTGACATAGGATCTGTAGGTTTGGTTTTATGAACATGTGTGTGTGTGTGTGAAAGAGAGACAGAAAGACATCACGTGAAAATAAAGGAAGTATATACATGCACTAAGAAGAAGGAGACAATGTTTTCAAAAATGTCCCAATTACGGTTTACAAGAAAATACATAAGATTTTACATACATAGATTACACACTGGAATGATGAGTAAAATGAGAAAAAATATTTATAATATATAATGCTGATGATGATGATGATAAATAGCTGAACCAAAATACAAATAGTCAAGATATTCACTATGTTCTGGCATGAAATAAATAAACAATATATCATTCCAAAATAGAGAAATAACTGAAGAGGTGACTTACAAGAGGAAAGAAATTCAGCCGAACTGCTGGTTGTTGTGAATGAATGAACAGGCATAAGAGAATGAGCAGCAAAATGTATGGGTTGAGAACAGCTGGCTGGTGATGGAAATACTCAAAAAAGGCTATTCCAACTCCAGTGAACACATAAACACATAGTTTACTGGTGAGTTAATTGTAAAGAGATTGTAGTTAGATTGGTTGTTGTAAGTTGGTGGGTGGTAATTGTTGCTTATAGGTGATGATGCTGCTTCAACTATTGTTGATGTTCTAAGCCATATTAAAGTCTCAAATAAACATCACATACTAAGAATATATACACACACACACGTACATGCGTGTGTATATATGATTTCTTATTTCGGCAAAGATATACAGCAGAAGGTTCATGCCCTTCTCAAGGGCATTAGTAATGTTAGTGAAGTGACTTGGCATCATGAGGAATTGAAATGCAATGCTGAGATAAAACAACGTCATAAGTTTGAAATCAAAACTGAGAAAGAACAATATGAATATAGTTTTAATAAAGTATTTGGCCGGTTGCTTTACCATTTCTGCCAACGAGTCACTGTTTTGTCTAGTTTATAGACTTACAAAGAATAATAATAATAATAATAATTCTAATCATCGTTTAATGTCCACTTTCCATGCTGGCATGGGTTAATAATAATTATCCTTTCTATTATAGGCAGAAAGCCTGAAATTTTGGGGGAGGGTCTAGTTGATTACATCGACCCTAATATTTCACTGGTACTTAATTTAATGACCCTGAAAGGATGGAAAGCAAAGTCAATCTTGGCAAAATTTGAACTCAAAGACAGCGAAATGTTGCTAAGCATTTCACTCAGTGTGCTAATGATTCAGCCAGCTTGCAGCCTTAATAATAATAATAATAATAATAATAATAATACTTATAATAATAATAATAATAATAATAATAATAATAATAATAATAATACTTATAATTTTGGCACAAGGCCAGAAATTTTAAGGGGAGGGGTTTAGTCAATGCCATTGACTTTGATACTCGACTGGTGTTTAACTGAACCCAAAATTAAAGGTAATGTTGAGTTTGGTGGTATTTGAATTCAGAGTGCAAGCCATGCCATGGAAGATGGAGATTAAATGATGATGATGATGAGGAGGGTAAAGAACCAGAATGAATAATCTCGAGATTCTTTCCAACATTTACCATAATTGGCTCAACTGTTTTACAAATGATAAAAAAGAATCCTTTCTATAATAGACACTAAGCCTGGAATTTGAGGGGGAAAGGGGGCTAGTTGACTAAATTGACCCCAGTGCGCAACTGGTACTTATTTTAATGACTCTAAAAGGATGAAAGGCAAGACAGACTTTGCTGGGATTTGAACTTAGAGCTTAAAGAGCCACAATAAATTATCTCTTTGCATTTTATCTGACATGCTAACAATTCTGCCAGCTCATGGCCTAACAAAATAGCTGGACTTTAATTTTTATTTCTTAGTGTTAACACATCAAGAAAGTTCAGCTTTAAATTGGCCCGACTCATAAAGGCCAACTGCCCTCCCAGCCAAGTACTTTTTATCATCCATTAATCTCTATTGCAATCCGTCACTAATTCCCTTTTATTGCAAATCCTGCATCGAATATCACTCTACCTTCACACTTTTGCTTCTTTCATCTACCAATCCTGGTTCCTCTTCTGGTATTGCTCTCTCTCTCTTTCTCTCTCCTGTTCAGCTCCTCAGCCACATAAAACACAAAGTGAACAAACACATCTTAGAGCGGTAAGGATGCTCTAATTTTATGGAGTCCATGGCAATCCCACTTCTGTTGGTGCCACAATAGATACATCGAGGATATTCTGAAGTGGCTGGAAAGGGAGCAACAAAGTAAGGCTGAGAGGACCCTTCATATTATTGAGGACATAACCTGTCTAGAGTTGGGGGAACATAATAAAATGCACCCAGTTCACTTTGTAAAGTAGTTGCTGATATCCAGCAGTAGAAATCAAACCAAAGATACAAGCAAGATGTGCTCCTCCAACTTGTCTAGGACAGCAGTAACTCTAAAAAAAAGAACTGATTTGGGTTGTGATGATCCATCCAACTCATAGTCACATGTAAACTGGATGTAAAATAAATAAGAAATTGTTTATTACATGTCTTTATATTGTTTTAATTAGTTATTACTATGGCCTTTTCTTTTTTATCTGATCTTTATAGAATAATGGTTTCAAATTCTGGAACAGATATGGAGTAAGTTGATTGCATTGATCCCAGGACTCAAACAGATGAAAGTTCACTCAGAACATAAGAGTCAGGAGAAAAACCACGAAGCATTTTGTCTGACACACAAAAGGATTCTGCCAGCTAACTATTTAGATTTTTATAAAATCCCAGTTAAGGGTCTTTTGTCTTGCAGGGTACTTGATGACTCTCTTAGTGGTGGTGTTGCCACATAAAAAGCACTGGTGCTGATGTTACATAAAAAGCACCCAGTGGAGCACTCAGTAAAGTGGTTGGTGTGAGGAAGAGCATCCACGTGTAGAAACCATGCCAGAACAGAAAATGGAACTTGGTGCAACTCCAAACCTAGCCAGCTTTTGTGAAACTGTCCAACCCATGCCAGCATGGAAACAGACATTAAATGATGATGATGATGATCATCATCATCATCATCATCAACATCGTTTAACGTCCGCTTTCCATGCTAGCATGGGTTGGACGATTTGACTGAGGACTGGTGAAACCGGATGGCAACACCAGGCTCCAATCTAATTTGGCAGAGTTTCTACAGCTGGATGCCGTTCCTAACGCCAACCACTCAGAGAGTGTAGCCATGATATATTGATAAATGAAGAACATCATAAACTTTTAAGATTCTTTCAGTATTTCTTTAGTTTCAAAATTTCAAATTTATAAGGATTTCATAAAAGTAAAATCAAGACTGAGATGATCA
>NC_068984.1:147533666-147535035 GCF_001194135.2 Octopus bimaculoides | reverse complement strand
AAAAAGAAAATAAGTTTTATCTATTTAAATTTTCATGTATTAATTGAATTTCTGTGAGAATTTTAGTTTTAAATAAATAAATTTATTCAATTTCAAACATACAATTGATTTTGCTTATAAAACAGCTTAGTTTTTTAAACTGTAAATTCAAAATTGAAAAAAAAAATACAACTAAAAATCCCACTTCTCTTGTGTGTGTGTGTGTGTGTGTGTGTGTGTGTGTTTGAGTGTGTGTGTTTACACACATCCGTGCAAATGTGAAACAAATATAGATATACACTCAAAGACATCCATACATAAGTGAAACACACAATTAGACACACACACACACACACACAAAACTGAATGTCAGAAAGCATGTAAAATGTGCATCAGACCATGGAAGTGTTATTAAATAGGCAAATTTAATATTTCAATTAGCCACAAACAGTCTGTTAGCAGCTAGAGGCTAGGTAGAGATGTTATGAGAGGTGGCAACCACTGAAATATCAACAGTTTCATTAATCTAATACTGCTTTCCATCTGTTCCATGCCTGACATCTGCCAGAAACTTCCCTTAAATATCCTGCCAAACTTTCTCCTCTATCTCCCTTCAAATTGATGACGGATTCAAGGAAAGCTGTATTTAATTAGCCTTAATTTTTCTAATTTACAAATTTTCACATGATTGACTTTTTGTTTTTTCTTTCATTAAACAGAAAATATATCAAAAGAATATACAAGAACCTTCTAAAAAATTAAACACAAGATTCTACAGCTGAAATTTTAAGCTTTATTATTGTTATTTTGATTCTTTGGTCAAACCATCCAACCCATGCCAGCATGGAAAACAGACATTAGCAGCCATCACATGATGTCATGACTAGTGTAAACCCACATACATACAAATGTTAGATTATTTTCAGTTTATGTCAACCATATCCACTTACAAGGTTTTGGTTGCCCTGGGGCTATACTAGAAGACGTATGTCCAAGGTGTTGTGCAGTGGGACTGAACCTAAAACCACACAGTTGGGAAGCAAGCTTCTTAGCCATACAGCCTGAACACATTCATGTAAAATAATATCAGTGTTCAAAGAGGAGCAGAGTAAGAAACCATTCTTTGGAATAGGAAAAAACTAAAGCAAAAATAATGAGGTCTTTAATTGCAGACATAATCAGCTTTTTGCTACTAACACTAAAAAAAAGAATATCAAGATATAAATAAATAAACAATCCATAAAGAAGATGTGAAAAGTGAAATACAAACTAGCTGAAATTTTAAATTTATATACACAGCTTTAATTGTATAATTTATTTTAAATGAGATTTTTATTTTATTGGAACATGGACATTAACTGATGATGATGTCACAAATCCCCCCCCCCCC
>NC_068984.1:147526366-147533616 GCF_001194135.2 Octopus bimaculoides | reverse complement strand
TGTGTGTGTGTGTGTGTGTGTGTGTGTGTGTGTGTGTGTGTGTGTGTGTGTGTGTGTTTACCTTATGTTTGTCACAGGACTGTGACTATGCAAGGGCACTGCCTTGAAGTGTTTAGGGGAACAGATAAACCCCTGTACTCATTTTTTATTATAATTATTTTTGTTGTTCAAGTCTGGCACTTATTCTATCAGTCTCTTTTGCCAAACTGCTAAGTTACAAGGATGCAAACAAACTAACACTGATTGTCAAGCAATTGTGGGGAAACAAACACAAACACACACACAAAAGGCCTTTATAGAGGTTGTGTCTGACAAAATTTGCTCACAAGGCATTCTTTGGCCCAGGGCGACAGAAGCCATGCAGTAGTATTGAACCCAAAACCAATGGTTGCAAAGCAAGCTTTTTAACCATACAGCCAAACCTCTGCCTAGAGTCATGCAGATGAAATTTTCAGCATTAAAAAAAAAAAGTCTTCAGTGTTGTCAGCAGCAAAGGTGCCATCGTGCCACCTTGCTTGGTAGCTGAAAGCCTCAGGTTGAATACTGACGGTTATATCTGTGTTCTAAGCAAAGTGGCGAAGCTCTGGATCAAGAGATTAGTTGCAGGGAGACTGTACAAGATTATGTGCCCTGCCACACCAGCCGGAAGACTCAAGCCTGGCCGTCAGAGAATTTCTTTGATTACACAGTACCTGACATTAGGCCCCAACCAAACTTACCCTCAAATTCTTTGTGTGGGGTGTGGTGGAACAAAAGACCAACAATTCCAACTGCAACACAAAGGACAAACTGAGGAGCAAGATTACCAGGACCTTCAGTGATCTAAAACAAGAGATAGTGACGAAGGCCTGTGGCTAGTTCCAAGGTCACCTGGAGCTGTCATTGAGTCAGAGCGACAGAACCTGTCATGAAGACAAACTGACCCAAATTTGATGAATATATCTCGAAAAAAAAAAACAAAAAAAAAACACTTATTTTTTCCTGAGACAGTCATCATGCAAATGAATACCATCCACACTCATACATACATACATATATATATATATACATGTATATATATATATATATATATATATATATATATATATATATATATATATATATATATATATATATATATATATATATATATATATATATATATATATACACATATACATACATACATATATATATATACATATGATCTGTGGACTTTGTCTTTATCTCTTTCACCTCTTATACCAAAAACATTATCTGAATTAAAACCAGTTTCCCAAACATAATTAACTGTTATTATCAGGTTTGTAATTTGACAGTTTTCCTTCAGATAACTGAATCTAATTAACATACAAATGACAAAGAGGATTGTCAGAATGTCTACATTTATCAAACTATGCCCAAGTACAAACTAGTCAGTGTTTGTCACCTTGTGAGATTGTCTGGACGAGGTGGCTGTCAGTGAAGATTATATTTAATATACATTAATTACTAAACCTTTCCTAGTAACCCACTGAATTACTAATATACTATTGTAGTTTTATAGGTTACAAAATGCCATTATATATATTAAATAGTTATGAGGTTAAGAAGTTAACTTCACAACTATGTGGCTTCAGGTTCAATCCCACATCCATCTAAAATAGCCCTAGGCCTTGTGAATGGATTTGGTAGATGGAAACCAAAAGAAGCCCATCATGTGTGTGTCCTCGTCCTGACACCACCCACACTCACTCATTTCCAGCTACTACTGCCTGGAGTAGAATGTGCAACAACATGAGATAGTTGTCTCTATAGTATTCAATCCTAGACAAGTACATTCAGGATAATCACCCACAAGGTTTTGGTCAACCTGGGACTGCAGTAGAAAATATATTGTCCAAAGTGCTGTGCAATGGGATTGAAGCCCAGACTGCACAGCCCCATGACTGAACCTAGAGCTTTAATTCTACATTCTGTTACAAGATTAAATATACATTTCATACACAAAATTTATGCTTACAATCTCTAAAATGCAAGTCTCAAGATTAGCAGAGGTTTGCAGTAGGTGAATGGAAGTAAAAGAAGTTGTTGTAGCAGCAGCACAGCCTTACACTTGGGAACGGTTAATATCTGTGTTAATTCTAGCTGCTTCTTTTTGTTTCAGTCATTGGACTATGGCCATGCTGGGGCATTACCTTGAAGGGTTTCTTTGAACAAATCAACCCCAGGACTTAGTCTGTCAGTCTCTTTTGCTGAAATTCTAAGTTACAGGGACTTAAACAAACCAACGCCAATTGTTAAGTGATGATGGAAGAACAGATACAAATACAGGCTTCCATGCAATTTCCATCTCCTACATTCATTCACAAGATCAGTTGAGGGCTATAGTAGAAAAGACTTGCTCAAGGTACAGCATGCAGTAGAACTAAACCTGAAACTTCATAGTTGCAAAGCAAGCTTTTCAAATTTTCAAGCTTTTTTGTTTTTTCAGAAAAAGAAAAGACTAACCAAATGTTTAAAGTTTAGCAATATACAAAAAATATATAGATAGAAATATATAAAATATATGAAAAAACATTTGGCTAAATTTTCAGAAATACAGAAATTGGCAACACAAATACATCTGACAGGATGACTGGGAGAAACTGAAAATTATTGACAGAAAAGACCCTTTCTATCATAGGCAAAAGGCCTGAAATTTTGAGGGAAGGGGGCTAGTTGATTACATCAACCCTGGTGCTCAACGAGTATTTATTTTATCAACCCCCAAAAATGAAGGGAAAAGCCAACCTTGGCAGAATCTGAACTCAGAATGTGAAGACAGACAAAATGCCACTGAGCATTTTGCCCTGTATGCTAATGATTATGCCAACTCACTGTCATAATAATAATAATTATTCTTTCTACTAAAGGATAAGTTGATTACTTTGACCCCCAGTCTTTGACTGGTACTTAACTTATCAACCCTGAAAGGATGAAAGGCAAAGTTGAGCTGAGCGAAATTTTGAACTCAGAACATAAAGAGCCAGAAGAAATGTTACTAAGCATTTCATCTCGTGCATATGACTCTACCAAGATTGGTACTTGGATGGTTTTTAAGATTGGTACCTGGATAGTTTTTTTTTTAAATTGGTACTTGGATGTTGAATGTCTCCCATGATAATTAACAACCAAGTATTAGAGCTTGTAATGTGTGGAAAGAAACCTTGTGAGACCTCTGACAGCAGGCTGCTGTCCACTTTCATGGAATCTACCAAAGCAAACAAGACTGAGCGCTCTGAGAAGTAAAACAATAATAATAAACAATGTAAAAGCAAGGAGCTGGCAGAATCGTTAGCATGCCGGGCCAAATGCTTAGCAGTATTTCGTCTGTCTTTATGTTCTGAGTTCAAATTCTGCCAAGGTCAACTTTGCCTTTCATCCTTTCGGGGTCAATAAATTAAGTACCAGTTGCATACTGAGGTTGATCTAATCGACTAACCCCCTCCCCCAAAATGCTGGGCCCTGTGCCTAGAGTAGAAAAGAATAAACAATGTAACTCTAAAAGAACTGGAGAAACTCTCAGAACGTGAAGATCTGGAACCTGGAGGCAGAAAGAATTCATCCGAAGAAGGTGCTTTGGATGTGATTAAAACAAAATGGAGACAGACAACGAAAACCCCAGAATTTACCAATATAGGCAGCTTTCAGAAAATAGCACTGCTAGGTACCACACACATCATATGTAGAGTACTTTCAATGCAATAAAAACACCCAAACTACAGCACACAGCTGCACTCAGTAATGCAGTCAGTAAAAATAACACTATTGAATAATAATAATAATAATAATAATAATAATAATAATAATAATAATTGTAGAGGCACCAACCTGAAAATTTTACCAAAAGAGAAACAAGAGAACATTATATGCTGTACTTCACCCAACTGAGTCAACAAACCCTCAAAGAGTTGTTCTAGACAGACCAATCCCATGTCATTGTGGAAAGGAAATGTCAAATCAGAATTGTTACAGATTATTTTTTATCACTTCTTCACCATATGTTGCAGAGAGAAAGAAAGAAAGAAAAGTAGGTGTGTGAATGGAGTAGAAAGGCTTTCGTTTTTCTACAAAACAACTACTTATTATTTGAGGATGAAGGTGGAGGAGCATAATCCATGTTGTGCAAAAATATAAAACTGTATAACCACCATTACACAAGAAACAAACAACAGATGAAGAGAGACAAGTAACATATTTAAAGGAGGGTTGCATATATATATATAGGTGCAGGCATGGTTGTGGTTAAGAAGCTCACTTTTGGGTCCAATCCCATTGCAGCACCCTAGGTGCCCCTGAACCAACCAATGCCTTGCAAAGAAATTTGGTAGACAGAAAAGAAACTATGTGGAAGCTTGCCATATATATCATCATCATCATCATCCTTTAACATTTATATTCCATGTTGGTATGGGCTAGACTATACATATGTTCATGTGTGTGTGTCCCATTACAGCTTGACAATCGGTGCTAATTAGTTTACATTCCCTTAACTTAGCAGTTCAGTGAAGGAAACCAATAAGAACAAAACTTTGACCCCTTTAATACTGCCACCTATTTTAAAATCATCTAAAAACCTGCCATCAAAATTTCTTGTTAATTTATGTTACAAACGAAACATAACGAAAGCTATTTTAATAAATTTTTCATTATTTAAAAAAAAATCAATTGAAACAAAAGTAGGATATTTTAATATAAATATGGTAACGACCCTCATGCCAGTGGCACGTAAAAAGTACCATTTGAGCGTGGTCAATGCCAGTACTGCCTGACTGCACTCGTATCGGTGGCATGTAAAAAGCACCCACTACGCTCTCGGAGTGGTTGGCATTAGGAAGGGCATCCAGTTGTAGAAACCTTGCCAAAACAGATTGAAGCCTGGTGCAGCCTCCTGGCTTGCCAGTCCTCAGTCAAACCATGCCAGCATGGCAAGCAGTTCGATGATGAAAAGTGCTGAATAAGAAAAAAAAAGAACTGGCATTGACACGTTTGACTTGAAGGCGATGCAACCCAACAAGTGAAACCAGTAAAAGATAACAGTACAAACTCACCAAACTAAGAATTTTTTTTTTTTCAAGGGTACAGGAAGATCAAAGGTTAGAAACCAAATGGGAATGCCATTCTACAAAGAGATGGTGGGGTACCATCTAATCTGAACTAAAATACGATGAAAGATATAAAAGACAAACCTCACCAGTGGTCAGCAATATTTCCCTTGCTTGTTTCTTAGCTGCAGTCTTTTGATTTGTTGTCTTGACTCTAATTCAGATCTGAAAATCTTCCCATGAACTGAATCAAGTGATTTATTTTGTTTTGTAAATTGAGATGCTTTAATAAGCCTGGAGAGTCAGGAGATTACATTGACAAGACATTGATGAAACTGTCCAAGCATGACATAAGAATCTTGACACGAATGTTGGTCGAGAGAGAGAGAGAGAAAGAGAGAGAGAGAGAGAGAGATAGAGAGAAAGAGAGAGAGAGAGAGAAAGAGTGATGTATGCTAATGTATGATGTGGCAGTTGACTGATCACAGGTTGATGTATGTAGGTGTCAGTATACATAAAGCCATCACTATTTTAATGTCACCTTTTTCATGTTTGTGTGGGTTTAGACAAAGTTTGAGACATTTTCTACAACTGGATGCCCATCTTGTTGCCAACTGTCTCCTGATTCCAAGCAAGGTAATATTTCTTCATGGCCTGGCATATTTTTTTTGCAGAATATTAGAAATGAAAGAAGACTGCTTTTATGACAATGACATACTTATAACAATCGTGCAAAGTCAAAACAAAAGAGTCACAATCACACACACACATATATATAAACAGGCTTCTTTCAGTTTCTGTCAATCAAATCCACTCACAAGACTTTGGTCAACTTAGTGCCATAGTAAAAGACATGCTCATACGAGTCCAAAATTAAGTAGCTCTGAACAAGATAATTCTTCTTGCATGAAGAAGAACAAAGTATAACTTGCCCTGTAAGGAACTGACCAGTGATACCTACTTATAAAACTAAACATAGATGGTAAACTTAATGTGGCCTGATTTAACCCTACCTGGCGTTCAATGGGTGGTTTTAGTAAAGTGGCAGAGGTAATTATGTTGCAAGCATTGAGGACTAGGTGTCCAGTTTGAGGACATCAAGATTTTCCTTCCTCACCAACCTGTCTTGGAGACCCTGCAAAAATGGAGGGGGGGGGGAGGAGGAGGAGGAGGAGTCATGGACAGTCCTTCGTCCTGTAACAAACCATAAAACATAACTGAAATTATTTTACACTGCATAAAAAAATACGTTCATCATCAAGAAACAATATTTAGAAGATTTGGTAGAATTTAGGAACAGCTGTCCTTTGCTGTATATCCCATAACCTATGGGAAAGGAAAACGGCTCGAAAGGAATGGAAAGATGAACATTAAGGGGAAAATGGGGAAAAAAATTTATAAGATTATTTGTGTTGTGTGAAACACAGCAAATATTTTAGAAAGTGCGGTGAGTGGGGTGTCAAGAGAGAGAAAAAGAAAACTACCCTTTCCTTGACTCACAAGGTATGGGACTTCAGAACTATTTCAAAATTTCCTCAGATACTTTTTTGTTTTTACTTTCTTAGACTTTAATCTTATATTCCGCTTTAAGCTTTAAAATGGAAATAAATAAAAAGAGATCGATTAACCACATAGACACAGAGTATGGAAACCTCTACATGTAACAATGAACACAAGTTTAATTGCTGAAACGAAAAGTAGGGAGACGACAACATAAGAAGCCCCTAAAAATAAAACCAGTAATCTCAAGAGAGTTGAAATGGAATAGTGATACCAAGTAATGTAATACGAATAAATAATTAGGGCAGATGAGACGGATTTCAAAACTAACGTCCATATCATTGTTTTAAGTAAGCCTTTATATCTCCTTCAAGCTTATTGTTCGTTCATGTTCAGAATATTTACGAATATTTATTACACACAACACAATATCTTCTCCATACCGAAGACAATTTTAATTCCGTATAACAAAACAAAATAAATTCCTGTATTGTTTTCTTGCAGAAGCCAAATGCTGTCTCTGCAATAATAACTATTAATATGGAGTAAAAGTGCATTTAGTTGTATGTCAACAAAACAAAAAACGAATCGACACAAAAACACGTAAGATTGTATTACACAAAATATATAACAGTTTCTATTAATAATAAAAAGTTCACTTTAAAAGTTCTGATGATCCTTTCAAGATTAAAATATGAAAAAGAA
>NC_068984.1:147521246-147526356 GCF_001194135.2 Octopus bimaculoides | reverse complement strand
GGGGGGGAGAATACTAAGTTTCAGCAAATATACAAGGTTATTTAAGCCCTGGCTTATATTATGATTGTGTGTGTGTGTGTGTGTGTGTGTGTGTGTATATATATATATATGATGGATTCTCTTGTGAACGACAAATGTGAGTTCAGTAAAATAAAGCATATTTTATATATATACATATATAAACAAGAAGATACAAGAATTTCAACTGGACCACAACTCGAAATATACAATATATATTTCATTGCATACCTAGTTACATATTATTGAATATAATGTATCAAATACATTATGAATACATTTTTAATATATATTATACAGTGAAGATGTTATCCAACATTCGAAGCAGTACCAATGTACGTCACCTTAAATAATGATTAAAAGACTATTAGAGTAGAGATACATACGATCAAAGAACTGCCAACAACTGAATGGAAATGATTTTCTCGTCTCCAAAGGATTCTTCTCTCTGTCTTTCTCCAACTAATCAGTGACCCCTTTCTTTTATATATAAAAGCGGCTTAATAAAACAACAAAGGAAATAACAATCCGTAGATCGGAAAACGAAAGTAGAGAAGTAGTAGTAGTGAGAGAAAAAGGGAGACAAAGAGAGAGAGAGGGGAGAGGGATATTTAACCGGTGCCGGTTGTAGTAAAAGATTAGCACCGGATCATCATTACAAAGATGTAAATATTTATTCGTTCGAATAATTGGAGTTTTGAGAAATCATCTTTGAAGCATTATTATATTTTCAGTCAGTGGCAGAGGAAGGGGGTCACAAAAATATGGTGTACGAAAATAGGGGTCATAAATTAGGGTTCAACCGCTTCATGTTGTTGAACTACTAGCATCATTTAGTACAAGTACCAATAATGATGATGATTTTTTTTTATTTGCCACAGAGACATTGATGAGGAGGATATTTAGAAGGACAATCTATAAAACTGTGGAGGGTATCGTGGGGGGGGGGGGGGATTACAAAAAATGTGGAGAAAGAAAAGGAAAAGGAGATAAAGATCTACAAAATATGTAAACACATGAATAATAATCTTTTCTACTATAAGCACAAGGCCTGAAGTTTTTTGGAGTAGGGGGTTCGTCGATTACATCAACCCCAGTATTCAGCTGGTACTTATTTTATCGACCCCGAAAGGATGAAAGTCGACCTTAGAACGTAAAAACCCGAGGAAATGTTGCTAAATATTTGTCCAGCTTGCTAACGATTCTGCTGAGCAAAGGACATTATTTCACTTTTATGGGGAAATCGAAGACGGTGATAGAAGAAATATACCTTTTAGGTATTTTAAAAGAGAAGTGTAGGGGTTGCCCGATCATTTTGTATTTCCTACGAAGACAACAAATAAAACATTTCGCTACAAAAAATAAAACAGGTGAAATAACAAATAAAAATGAATACATAAAAGAACATGAAGAGAATAAAAAAAAACAACAATAGGACGAGATCTTAGGACATTTAAATTTAATATTGAACTAAAGCAAAAGGCAGATTACTTGCAAAGATAATTTCTCAGTCACAAGGCCAACTTTGAAGAGGGGGTTAGACATACTTTATTTTATTGATCTCCCCCTCTCCCAAAAGAGATGAAAGGCTAGGTTGATCTTGGTGGGATTTGAACTCAGAATGTAAAGAACCATAACTAAATACGATAAACTATTTTGTCCGGAATTTTAGTTTCCAAAGTAGTAGTAGTAGTAGTAGTTCTGTAATGGAGATACTAATGAACATATTAACACTTGCTTACATTAAAAACAAGGTCATAGTTTTGGGTGAGGGTGTAGCCTAACACCACAGGATTTGAATACTTATATGGAAATTAAATAAAACGATGAAACATTTTCTATAAAATATAGTCTTCTAATAATAGGTAGGCCACATGTTTTCTACACCAAATTCAAATTTAACAATAAAGTACCAGTGATTGCGTTTTATATAACGAAATTAAATTTTAAACCCACTTTCATACATTAACATAAAGGGAAAATTACATGACTATTGTCGTTACAAAATATTTCTTTACAGTTTTCCAATTTATTTATCTACACTATCCTAGATTCAGTGACGTGAAACAGTGACTTTCACTAAATATTTTCTGTGGAATGTTTATTCCTAAATAAACAATTTACTCGAAAATATTTGAGTTGAACGAACCCCATTTTCAATATTGATTTTCCCCCCTCTTTATACAAGGCACTGAAATTAGAGAATTACAGAAGGTAGAGATAGAAGAATGGCTGAGGTAGACCTCAGATTTGTTCAATGTTAACACTTTTTTTTAAATACTGTTTACCACAGAATTGATATTGTAAACGAAAGGTGACAGTGGAAAGGAATGCAGCCCTCATTTGTCCCTAGCAATTTAAACAGATTCGAAACATAAATTAACGATTTATTTACGTATTACATAATCTTCGAGGAATTTTTAATTGGAATATATAAAGTTCATATATTAAACTGGCCATTCAAAGAAGTAATGCTTATATATCAACTAATTATAAATGGAGTTATTATTCACGTTATTAAAGAAGAAAAATAACACGACCACCACTATGATCATCATACATAATAAGAGCATTGTACTGGCATTACTTGACAAGTGGTATAACATTCGTGAAAAAATATTTGACAACCAAGGAGTGGGTGAGAAGAGATAACTGGGTTAAGAGAGATAAGAGAAACGAAGTGAGGAAATATAATAAAAAGAAAATAATGAAATAAGAGGGAATGGGTGGAATTTCGATGATGATTTACATGGTTTGTGGTTGGTAAGAGTGGTATAAATAACCATATTTGGAAACGAAGAAATAGACGGGTAAAAAGGAAGAAAATATTAAATGAAAGAAACAAAACAAGGAACGAGTAAACATGGTGAGAAAAAGAAGAAACAGGAAACTATTTACTTTTAATAAGATTTTTCGGTTTGATTAAAAAGAGAAATTCTAAAGAAATAAGACTAAGTGGTGGTCATGCGTTTCGGGAAGAGGGTAAGGTAATAAATTTGATGATGGCAAGTGGAAGCAGGTTCTTGCAAATGGAAAGAAGAAAACATTTAAGATACACATACTTAAATAATAAATCGATCAGATTTAAGAGTGAACTTTGATCTCAGTGAACTCAGGCTACAAGGTTCGCCATGAATGTTACCGTTCATATATACAGATTCACGATTGTCAAAACATATATAAATAGATATATAAACTACCTAAGATGAATATATATATATTATATATATAAGCAGGTTGTGACGAATATATATATTAAGGATATTTTCGTCCATATGATCGAATTTTGAGTCCTAAGGGGTATACCGACCGAAAGTATGCCTACATATTATATTCATGAAGAGAATAAATTATGTTTAATGGAAATAAATTTATCGAAGTTTAAAAGAAAACAAAATACATTTCTAACAAAGCTCTTCTTCGTCATTCATTCACGAAATGAACGTTTCATTTTTCTTCTCGTCTTTCTCGTTATGATTACAGTTTATCAATAGAGAATGCATTTTTTTCTTTCCTCGAGGGTAAAGAAAACATTTCTTCCGATGTATACGGACAAACATTGTGTGGTGCGTGTATATATTTATATATATATGTGTGTGTGGTAGGACCATATCTTTGTGCGTCAAAATGTTTGTGGTGCCTATTGAAGTCTTTGACACAGAAATTTATTACTGAGCAACTTGTATCGACAGTGAAATATTGACACATATTAATATATTACATGAAAACAAATTATGATAAACTATGTTTATTATAACAGGCTGTTAACTATATAATTAGGGTTTCATGTTTTCGCTAGTTTGTATTTTTTTTTTCCAGTTACAAATGCCTTTTCGTTCCGAAACCAAGCAAGTACAGCATTGATATATATATATATATATATATATATATATATATTTCTCCTTTAACAATAGGATAGATTAAAAAGACATCTGTGTGAGGGAGGGGAAAAAAAAGACAACAAACAATAAAGTAGAGGAGAGGCAAGTGTGTGTTTCATTGTATATTAGAAGATGGGGGGGAGGGAGTAAAGAAAGAAGATTTGCAGAAAGTAGACAAATGAAATCTATAAACTCATGTATCAGACATCAAAACAAAGAAAGAATAAATACAAAAAATAATCTTAAGTTTAAAGATTTCCAGAACAACTTACTTTGACAAAAAAAACGCGATTCAAAACCGGTCGGTCTTAACGAGGGCGTGGCTGACCGGATACTGAGAGATTTAATTTCATAGCTTCCGGTTCCGGGTTGTTTCGTATGTTCTGAATTTAAATTCCTCCGAGGTCAACTTTGCCTTCCATCCTTTCGGGGGTCGATAAAATAAAGCACCAGCAGACAACTGGAGCTGATGGAATCGTCTGTTCCCTCCCCTCAAAATTTCAGGCTTTGTGCCGACAGCAGAAAGAATTCTTCCTCTTATTATTATTATTATCATCGGATTGTGTTGTGACGTCAGCAACTGTAGCAGTAGACACAAGTTTAGACTTTAAATAACTTAGTCAGAAGGAAAGAACGCAATTCTTTACTTAGATCACTGACTGACATGGAATGGTGATTCTTCATCATCGTTTATTCATTTATTGCCAAAATTAGATCTTCTTCTTCTTCTTCCACATGCACTTTTAGAATCATACGTAAATGTATGTGTACGTGTATGTAGCTATCTATCTATCTATCTATCTAAATGTAGAAATATATATATATGTATATAAATTTGAATAATAAGGGTGAAAATTTGAGTATTAATTTAATTAATATCAATTTAAAAACTGGCCTAGCATATTGAAAAATCTGAAGATTCAGAAAAAATATATTACATACATATAAGAGGGATGACCACTAAGTGGACATCCATTATGCTAGAAAAAGACCACATATGGTCTGACCACTAAGAAAAGATTGTTCTGAAGAAAATCCAGCAAATGCCAGAACATAAGCGAGCAAGACAAATGAAAAGATACAAAATATAAAGACCATAGGTGGTCTTCTTCTAGCCTAATGGATGTCCACTTAGTGGTCATCCCTCTTATATGTATATATATATTTGTGTGTGTGTGTATGTGCATGTATATATATATATATATATATAT
>NC_068984.1:147519496-147521236 GCF_001194135.2 Octopus bimaculoides | reverse complement strand
TATATATATTTGTGTGTGTGTGTATGTGCATGTATATATATATATATATATATATATGTATATGTATATATTGTTTTTTACTTTTTTCTGTCATTAGACTGCAACCATGCTGGGGCACTGCTTTGAAGAATCTTGGGTCGAAGGAATCGATCCCAGTAATTTTTTTTAAATGTCTGGTCCTTATTCTATTGGTCTCTTGTCAAAGCATTAACTTATGGGGATGTATACTTACCAACCCCAGTTGTCAAGAGGTGGTAAGGAACAAACAGAGACACAAAAACATAGATATATATATAAATTTAATTAGAGGATATATTAACCTCATAAAGGGATGGTTACATCCAAGAAAATACTGGTTCAATACCTAGTCTTTTGGGGGAGAATGAAATTCCCTTAAAACAATAGGTACATATAAAGCTTATAGCTTATATCCATTTAAAAGAAGAAAAGAAAATGGAGATAAGGAAGTTAATAATTGTTTATTATTAACCACAAATTGGTCATCTTCGCTTCTTTCAATTAATACACAATAATTTAATTACAAATTTGTGCATTAAATTTATGTTTATGTGATATGAGTGTAATTTCATCAGAGGTAAAAAAGATGTATGTTTGGATGTTATATGTGGGTTTATCAATTCATTTCAGAAGCTGAGATGAATTGTTGCTGGGATGTTGGCTGTCTAGAATTATTCCTATATCTCTTAAAGGTTCAACTGTGTTTGTGTAAACATCTTGGGGCTTGTTTGTGTCTTGTCTTAAATTAATGTGGGTTTTGATGAAAACATTGAGCAAAGTTCTTCCACATATAAGTCACATCTATTTCTCCCTACTTAATAAGGCTAGCAGTACTAATTAGTTGCCATTCGATAGAAAAGCTAACCACTCTGCGAGTGTAATGGGTGCTTTTATGTGCCACCAGAACAACAAATCTTCAAGGTTGTGCCCCAGTATGGTCATAGTCCAATGACTGAAACAAGTAAAAAAATAAGACGCGCACACACACACACACTCTTCTATTCTCTTACATACACACACCCACATATGAAAGTGTTTGCTGTGTATTTGTGTATGGGTGGGTTGGGGACAGTAGGGCGGGGGAGGAGGTACAGTATGTGTTTGATTTCACTACAACATTTTCAATTAAGAACCGTGTTTTGGTCAACCAATTCCTCTGGACAGTGTCGTGCAAGGTCAGAATTGAGCCTGTAGTGGGACCAAACAATCATTTTGCCAAAAGAGAGACATTTTGTACTGGAGAGACAAATTTACATCCGGTTAGTCAGGCAGAAGGGCAACCATCAAAACAAACCACTTGAAGAGAGTGAGAATGAAACCTGTGGGAATTTTATTATTGAAAAACATCCTGGTTGTAGTTGGTGGGAAGTTTCCAGAGATTTATCCAGGGATGTGGCTTAGAAAGTTAAAGAATAAAGAGATTTAGTAAAGAGATAGAGTGAAGTGTGTAGGTGAATTCCAAATACATGTGCATATATTGAATACATTTATCATCATCATCATCATCATCGTTTAACGTCCGCTTTCCATGCTAGCATGGGTTGGACGATTTGACTGAGGACTGGTGAAACCGGATGGCAACACCAGGCTCCAGTCTGATTTGGCAGAGTTTCTACAGCTGGATGCCCTTCCTAACGCCAACCACTCAGAGAGTGTAGTGGGTGCTTTTACGTGTCACCCGCACGAAAACGGCCACGCTCGAAATGGTGTCTTTTATGTGCC
>NC_068984.1:147510427-147514980 GCF_001194135.2 Octopus bimaculoides | reverse complement strand
ACGAACAGCCATGCTACATGGCAGAAAAACATGGGCTGTGACTGCTGAGGACATGTGTAAGCTCACAAGGAATGAAACCAGTATGCTCCGATGGATGTGTAATGTCAGTGTGCATACCCGTCAGGGTGTAAGTATCTTGAGAGAAAAGCTGAACATTAGAAGCATCAGTTGTGGGTGCAAGAGAGACAATTGCGCTGGTATGGTTATGTGGCGAGAATGGATGAAGATAGCTGTGTGAAAAAGTGACACACCGCAGCGGTTGAGGGAACCTGTGGAAGAGGTAGACCTAGGAAGACCTGGGATGAGGTGGTGAAGCATGACCTTCAAACATTAGGCCTCACCAAGGCAAAGACTTGTCACCGAGACCTTTGGAAATATACTCTGTGTGTGTGTGTGTGTGTGTGTGTGCATGTACACGCGTGCGTAACTATGTATGTCATTGTCATCATTATCATTATTTAATGAGCGTGTTCTACACTGACATGGGGGTTGAACTTATATCATCATTATCATCATTGTCATTTAACGTCTGCTTTCCATGCTAGCATGGGTTGGACGATTTGACTGAGGACTGGTGAACCAGATGGCTACACCAGGCTCCAATCTGATCTGGCAGAGTTTCTACAGCTGGATGCCCTTCCTAACGCCAGCCACTCTGAGAGTGTAGTGGGTGCTTTTATGTGCCACCGGCATGAGGGCCAGTCACACGGTATTGGCAATGGCCATGCTCAAAAAGGTGGTCATTGGACACTAAACTCTGATTGCAAAGACCTATTGAGGCAAGTGAAATCAAAATCAAATTCGCTGATGTGGCTGATGACAGCACCACCTGACTGGCATCCGTGCTAGTGAAACGTTAAGAGCACCATCCAAGCATGATCGTTGCCAGGGCCGCTGACTGGTTCCCATGCCGGTGGCATGTAAAAAGCACCATTCAAGCATGATTGTTATCAGCATTGCCTTACTGGCACATGAAAAACAACATTCGAGCGAGGTCGTTACCAGTGCCACTGGATTGGCTCCTGTGCAGGTGACACGGAAAAAAACACCATTTTGAGTGTGGCTGTTGCCAGTGCCGGCTGACTGGACCTCGTGTCAGTGGCATGTAAAAGAACCCACTACACTCTCGGAGTGGTTGGCGTTAGGAAGGGCATCCAGTTGTAGAAACTCTGCCAGATCAGATTGGAGCCTGGTGCAGTCTTCTGATTCGCCAGTCCTCAGTCAAATCGTCCAACCCATGCTAACATGGAAGGCGGACATTAAACGACGATGATGACGATGATAAATGATGTTGTACAAAGATGAAATTTAGGATTATCAAGAAACAATTTTATTTTATTTATCCTGTTTTATTCTTTTAAGACTTTAATATTTTATTTTAACATTGTTACTTTCATCCAGTATTGAAACCTGTACCCTTCAATCATTTGGTATTGTTATTTCTGTTATTATTTTGGAAAATTTTCTTATTGTTATTTTTTCATGTTATTGTTGTTGATGCTGTCACCTTCATCATAATTGTTTTAGTATATAACACATTACTCTGCAAGTTTACTCTAATCTTTTGTATCTTAGTTTACCTTAATGCTAATTTTACAAACTTCAACTTTAGTTAAAATTTAAACCCTTCCTCTCTTATCAATTTAAATTTTAAAACCTGCATAATCAGTTCAACCGACATTTGCATCTAATTTTCAACAGCTTTAACTTGACATCACCCCATTTGTAACAACATCTCTAAATCAATCAATATTTATATCCTGATGATAAGAGCTTTCATGACCTCTCCAATATGAATAAAGAGAGTATCATTTTACTCTCTAACATTATTCTCCCACTATGCTAGATTAAAAACTGAATTTTACTATTTTAGACTGACCTATATCCATGAAAAGTCTATATTAAATTTCAACACAATGGCTGGAGAATATATATGGTAATGAGTGCTGAGCCATGCTTGAGACTGTCTCTTCCAAATCTCGCAATACAATAACCCTACTTCTACTAAGTGACTCCTGTACCACTGCATTACTTGCTCCCACCCCTTTGTAACCTGTCTTCTCCTGTTCTCTATTCTACATGAACATCATTTTCCCCCACCTTCCTCACACAATAGCCATTTCTCAAGTGCTCTGCTTGTTATATTCAGAGATGGCTCTGATGACAGTCCTATTAATTTTCTTTGTTTGTTCAATTTGCCTCAATTGATCAAGTGACCAATTGAGTAAACCTACCAGCAATGTACCTATAAAAACTACTGGAAACAGCCGTAAGCCAAATTTGCTCAAGTAAAGGAATAATATGTAATGACCATCATTTTAAATTTATATCATTCTGCGTAAAAACCAGTTTCTCTGGAGCCCATCCACGGATTTACAACATAGAATTGTGATGAACCATAACTTTGGACCCTGCCACAAGACTACCTGGAGTTCTTCACTGATCTAAATAATATTGTTAGCCTGCTGTGCCAGCAGAGAGCTTATGAAGTATTCTGCCCGGATTGATAATCCCTCACTATTCGTTCTATACAAATATATATATTTTTATATATATGTATACTCTTTTGCTTGTTTCAGTCATTTGATTGCGACCATGCTGGAGCACCGCCTTTAGTCGAGCAAATCGACCCCAGAGCTTATTCTTTGTAAGCCTAGTACTTATTTTATTGGTCTGTTTTGCTGAACCGCCAAGTTATAGAGACGTAAACACACAAGCATCGGTTGTCAAGCGATGCTGGGGGGACAAACAGACACAAACATATACGCACACATACATACATACATACATATATATATATATATATATATATATATATATATATGGGCTTCTTCCAGTTTCCGTCTACCAAATCCACTCACAAGGCTTTGGTCAGCCCGAAGCTATAGTAGAAGACACTTGCACAAAGTGCCACGCAGTGGGACTGAACCCGGGACCGTGTGTACGCGCACACACACACAATAAGAAAATGAAATGTCAAAAGAAAAAAAAGTTATGCTATGAAGTTCATTAGCTTATAGCTGTTTCTGCTAGGGAAGCCGTGGATTCATAGTTGAGCGCCTGAATAACCCTCCATAACTTCAACAGAGTATCGAATATGGAGTGTTATTTATTTGGGAAAAAGAATTTCATTTGTGTAATTAAGAGAGAAGGTATTATCAGTGAGGGAGTCAATACTGATGCATATAAAAAGTGTATATCAAAAAGGCAGTTAAATTTAACGGTAGACATTGTTTCAACCGCAGCCAAGCTGGAGCACCGCTTTGAAGGGATTAGTTAAACGAATCTACTCTAGTACTTAGTTTTGCCCAGTTAATTAATTAATTAGTTTATTTTTGTCGAACCGTTATTTTACAGAGACACAAAAAAACCAACACCGGTTGTCTTGCGTGGATGAAACGCATGGAAAGAAGCATATCTGTATGCAGAATTACAGATATACACACACGTGTGTGCGTGTTGTTAAATATATTGACATTTTTATACATTGTGCGAGTACACACACACACATGAAGTGTAATAACTAGTAATTTCGTACATGAGACGCATTTAGTATTCATAATAATATAATTAGAGATTTGTGCGCGAGTCTGCTTAAAGAAGGACACTGGCACCAATCCTGGACAGTAAATTTTTGTATTTGTTCTTAAAAGATGAAATTAAAATATTTGAGAAAAATTTTCCCGCGAGAAAAGGGAAATAACTCTGTTTGGCACATCTCATAAAAAAAAAAAAACTTTTACAATTTTCTCGAAATAAATTAGAAATTCTGAAAAAGTTCAAAAGCCTAATAATTTAAAGATATTGGTTCAGGAAGTTGTAACATTCATTCGTATCTCGAAAATATATTTCTTTTGGTTATCCACAGTAAGATTTTATTTATACGAACTGTTGAATGCTATTAGCATTATTAGTCTTTCCAAGTTCGATAGATTAACGAGGATTTGTAAACGATGAGCTTAATTCCTGATACCTACAGTCACCGCTGGAAAATGATGTATACAATAGAGTGGGTTCTAGAACAGTTGTTCTATGAAAAAAATTCTGGGGTTTAACGATATAAGGTACCTTTGAAATAAAAGCTTATTTTATGAAAAAAAAAATGATATTCATAATTTCTAAAATAAGTTTTGTCTCTATATAATACAAGCAAATTCTCTCTCTAAAACAATTTCTGTTCATTTTAATATCTTAAAATTAGAGTTAGCAGAGATTATCGTATGATATCATTCAACAGCCACCACCACGAGAAGAGTCTTTCAACGCCAGACATATTACCTCCCTTGAATACTCTCCTCCAAACGGTTTTCTGCTAATTTAATGTAATTTATAATTTACTCGTTGATTCAAAAATCCTTTTAGAATACATTAGTGCAATTATTAATAAAAGCGTATATATACTCATATTTGTATTCTAGTTTTCTGTTTTTATCACCAATCTTAAATTACATCTATCTATCTATCTATCAATCTATCTGTCTATCTATCTGTCTATCTATCTGTCTATCTATCTGTCTATCTATCTGTCTATCTATCTGTCTATCTATCTGTCT
>NC_068984.1:147507652-147509853 GCF_001194135.2 Octopus bimaculoides | reverse complement strand
CTCTCTCTCTCTCTCTCTCTCTCTCTCTCCCTCTCTCTATCTATCTCTATCTATCTCTCCACATGGTCGGACGCTAGACACATCGGCTCCCATGCAAGTTGCCTTTTTCATCTGTAAAAAGTCTAATTTTGTATTTTATTTTTTGTACAAGTTGTGTATAACACAAAATACGTTTGAGACCAGATATTTTTCTAATCGGAAATTTCTCTATTTAGAGCTTTATTTCCAAAAGTTTGAAAAAATTTTCCTCGATCCTTGCCATATTCTGTAAAACAAATATGGCCGATTTCCGGCCCCTAATGCCAGAGGCGAAGGAATCTAGTGCCGTTCTGCATGAACGCAGACAAGAGGTGGAGAAAAGCAATGCCTCTGGGTCTAACGTCGCATAAACTAGAAATCATAGCCATAAGCGAGACAAGACTCCATGATCCGCGGGCCCTAACGTCCATGTTTGGCAGACAGTTTAACATTTATTTTTCTCCCTGTCTGCCGAGAATGGGCGGTAGTGGCACAGCGGTACTCTTTCGCAAGAATCTGGATCTCGAAGTAAAGACAGTATTCATAGACCCAGAGGGTAGATTGGTTGTTCTGGATGTCGGTGGCAGCGATGGGTGTGCTTTCCGACTCATATCAGTCTACGCACCACCTTTAACTGGTAGGCCGGATTTCTTTCGACGTCTAGAAGTATTCCTAGGAACGTCTCGTCCTTTACTTTTAGTTGGGGATTGGAATGCTACCTTGGACACGCATCTAGACTATGTGGGCAGAGATAGGAATAGACGGGGATGCAAATGCCTCAAACAACTGTCTGACAGGTACCGACTCGACCACCCGAATGCGCCAACGTGGACATGGAGCAACCGCATCGGGTCG
Source organism: Octopus bimaculoides (assembly GCF_001194135.2). NCBI lineage: Eukaryota > Metazoa > Mollusca > Cephalopoda > Octopoda > Octopodidae > Octopus > Octopus bimaculoides. The sequence continues at coordinate 147,508,980 of NC_068984.1, read as the reverse complement.
TCGAGATCGTATCTAGATAGAGTACTGTGTAGGAGAGTAGATAGAGATAGCATACGGTGTCCATAATTCCACATAGTCAGCTAGACGGATCACAAACTTGTGACGTGTATGCTAGACTTAGATAAGACACATAGGCAGGGCTCTGGTTACTGGAAACTAAACGAATCTTTCCCGTCGAAACAGGTTTTCAGAGACCGGATTAGCACGTTAGTAAAGAGGGCTTTGATGGGAGCCATCATCAATAACAAATGGTAGTTTGCCCTCAAGAGAGCAATAAAAGCAGAAGCGGTTAGGTATAGCAAAGCACTAGTCATAGACAGAAACAGAGTAGAGGGTGAGCTAGTTAAGAAGCTAGATGAACAGGGGCACGAATTACTTGAGCCAAGTAAAATGTGTGAGGCCTCTCAACAGCATTTTGCCCAACTGTTGGGACGAGTGGCGAGCGTCAACGCAGAGTGGACTTCAGTGCCTACCTGCACAGCCTGCCACAACTCTCGACAAGAGAGGCAGAGTGCTGCGAAGGTGCCATCACAGCGGTGGAAGTGCGGGACGCAATGGCAGAATGCTCGAGGGACAAATCACTGGGTTTGGATGGTCTACCCTACGAGCTATACAGTTGTATGCCAGACTTGTTTGGAGACGTCTTGACAGCAGTGTACTGCAACTGGCAGCAAAATGGGAGCATCCCCGGTTTTGTGAGCCGAGGAGCCGTAACGCTGCTAAAGAAAGATCCAAACAAGGGGGACATAATAGGAAGCCGAGGAAGGGCGAATGGCACCGCGAGTGTTGCGTTGCTCTCCGGCAACTCCAACGCCCCGGGTCAACCTTGAGCGACTGCATCACAACTAACGCATTCTATAGTGGATTAGTGGAGGGAAGGTACGATGACGATCTTGGGGCGAACCTGGGCGTCGACAAGAAATACCTGACCCGCCTGTTCAAGACGACCTTCGGGCTGGGGCTTATGGACAACTTCCAGAGATCCCAGGCCTGGCAGTGCTACCGAGAAGCACTACCCGTTCAGGATAAGCTCTACAGGCATGGCTCGAGAAACACGGGGCCGACCTGTCCGAGATGTGAGCAGAGCGACGAAACCGTTCTGCACGCACTCGTACAGTGTCCCACCATTTCCGAGCTGTGGGCTTACGTCGAACAACTGCTGTCGCTTGTGGAACGAGTCGGTCTATCAGCCGAGTCTATTGTGAATATTGTCGCGCCTCCTTCCTTTAAACAGGAAGGAAGAGCCATTTTCATCGTACTTGTGGCTATGGCGAAAGAATGTGTATGGTGGACGCGTCTGAAAGGTCTAGAGACAAAGACTTTCCTCT
>NC_068984.1:147506626-147507103 GCF_001194135.2 Octopus bimaculoides | reverse complement strand
CCCCTTTTTTCTTTCCTGCGATCCCTTTTGATCGACCCCACCTTTTTTTCCTCTCTTTCCCCCTCCCAATAAGAAAAGCTCTACATTGTATTTGTCCCCTATTTGTAAAGCCCTGTGTGGCTAATAAAAGAAATGTATCTATCTATCGTATACCTATCTCGCCTGACCGTCGTTCCTTGTCCCGACCCTACCATCAAGAAACTGGAGCGCATACTCTTCCGCTTTCTGTGGAAGGGAGGCGTTCCGATGATGAGGCGATCCATTTGCTGTCAGCAGCCACTCAACGGGGAACTGGGCATGCCGTGGTTGATGATGCGCAGACATGCGCTGAGGCTGCGACATCTCCAGCGCTTTCTGGATGATGGTGAGCAGGTGTGGTCGCCCTTCGTTAGGCACGCCCTTCCGCAGCTGGTCTCTCTCACCGAACTGCAGTCATGGATAAGGCGGAAACCGAGGCTTGGACAGTGGCATCGCGAG
>NC_068984.1:147505170-147506616 GCF_001194135.2 Octopus bimaculoides | reverse complement strand
TTCGGGCCGGAGCCTATGGATAACTTCCAGAGATCCCTGGCCTGGCAGTGTTATCGAGAAGCACTACCCATTCGGGATAAGTTCTACAGACACGGATCGAGACACGCCGCCGGTCCGACTTGCCCGAGGTGCTGGCAGGACGACGAGACCGTCCTGCATGCCCTCGTGCAGTGTCCTCATATATTGAATCTGTGGAACGAACTATGTCGAATGACTGCTGTCACGTGTAGAGCCGACCGTTCTATCGACTGAGTCCATTGTGAATATTGTCCCGCCACCTTCCTTTAACCGGGAAGGCACAGCGGTATTCATCACCTTGTTGGCTATGGCTAAAGAGTGTATATGGTGGACCAGAATGAAAGGACTAGAGACGAATACTTTCCTTTCTGGTCAACCTCTAATTAACTTTTTCAAGTACCACTTTAAAAGGAAGATTAGAGTAGAGAGGGAAGTGTTGTCGAGTAAATGTTTCGATAAAAGGTGGGTGAATGTAGCAAGAATGGTCCGTGTGAATGACGGACCCAACCTAAGCATAACCCTGTAAAAGAAAAAGAAAGAAAGCGAGTAGGGACCTTGCTCCTGAACAGTGACGCCCATCCAATGTCTAAGGTCTCCGTGGTCCTTTTTTCGTAGGTTTTTTCTTCCCACGGATAACCTTACCTGTTTTTGTTAATACGAACATTGACATTCTTAAAATTTCACTTTTCGAAATTTTTGACTTTACTAACAAAATCTTTTTTTTTTTTTTTTTAAGAAGAAAAAATTCTACATTGTATTGTCCCCTCTATATTGAGACCTGTGTGTCTAATAAAAGAAATGTATCTATCTATCTAACTGTCTGTCTGTCTGTTTGTCTCTCAAACACATGATTCCATTTTCAATGCCACTGCGTGGCGCTTTGGGCACGGGTCTTTTACTGTAGCCTCAAACCAACCAAAGCCTTGTGAGTGAATTTCATTGACAGAAATTGAAATAAACTTGTTGTGTGTGTATGTATGTCATTATTCAGTTTATTTCAAGATTTCTTGCCAACAGAGAAACAACCGGCTTCTAACCTAGATCCACGGTTCCCTCATTGGAATTTCAACATCAACAACAGGGCATTTTTGTTTCTTTGTTTGTATGTATGTAAAAGAAAGAAAAAGATAAAGAGACCAATGGCAAAGTTAGAATTATATTTTATGTATAAAGTCTTACAGCTGTTTCAGGGAAAATCCAATGTATCCCTTCATCGGAGACAGTAATACTAGAAGAATGGATTATTAGTCCATTCTTCTACTATTACCGTCTCCATTCTTCTATTATTACCGTCTCAGATGAAGGGATACATTGGATTTTCCCTGAAACAGCTGTTTCTAACTTTGCCATTGGTCTCTTTATCTTTTTCTTTCTTTATACATACACACGCTAATACATGACCTATATTATATTCCCCACTCACGTTGC
>NC_068984.1:147503803-147504731 GCF_001194135.2 Octopus bimaculoides | reverse complement strand
TATATATATATATATATATATATATATATATATATATATATCGTTTGTAGACATACATAAATCTGGGGGAGAAGCCCACTCTAAAATGTAGAGCAGTTAATATTATAATGGGGGCTGGTTTATGAGGTTACCCTGGTTTCTCGCACATATGGTGTAGCTTCAGATCACAAACTCTGCTGGCCTAAGATCTCTTTAAAAAATATCAAGGGGCAAATGCCTCTCTATGAAAGTAAATGCTAGGTGATTACCTTCCTCTGCCATTGGTCATTGACCCTCAGCCACACCGCCATCTTGCGGTCACCAAAGAACTATGAAGGTAATCAACTGTTTCCCTTTGGCCTTGGCTATTGCCTTCCGGCTGTAGCGTTGTCTTGCAGATTCCAAAATTTTAGGGAGCATCCTGAACCCCAGGACAGAGATTTTTAGGCCATGCTTGCTTTTTTGAAGATTCCTGCTGGCATTTTGGGATTCACAAGGAGACACTACAGCCAGAAGCCGATAGCCAAGGCCAAAGGGAGACAATCATTTACCTTCATAGTATTTTGATGACCGCAAGAGTGCGGCTGAAGCTCAATGACCAATGGCAAAGGGAGATAATCACCTAGTGTTTACTTTTATAGAGAGGCATGTCCCCTGCCATATTTTGAAGCGGTCTTAGTGCAGCAGTGTTCGGGGTCTGAAGATATGCTGCATCTATCTATCTATCTATCTATCTATCTATATGTCTGTCTGTCTGTCTGTCTGTGTATGTTTGTCTGTCTGTATGTCCTCTCTTGAGATGATCTGTCAAGCTTTTGCACACTACTAAGAACGCAGGTTAGGTGGGGTAGGGCCACCTTGTTCGAATGCCTGACACACGACTCCCCTAAAAATTGTTTTATAGCGAAATGGTGGAAGGCAAGTGCACGCAAGGTAGACAGAAAAAAAT
>NC_068984.1:147501257-147502051 GCF_001194135.2 Octopus bimaculoides | reverse complement strand
TCTCACATGGACAACTGTATGTTGGCTGCTCAAGAGTGGGCAGCAACAAAAGACCTATTTGTATATGCTCCACAAGGGAAAACAAGGAACATTGTTTACAACGAGGTGTTATAATCACAACAGCAAGAAAGTATGTACATGATCACCTTCTTTTACGAAACTTCATTGACTTTCATATATTTATATTGATATACATATATATACGTGTGTTTGGGTGCGTGTGTGTATATACATCTCTATATATAAAGATGATGCGTAGTCTAGGCGGCGTTTTTAGATATCATTATTCTCTTTAACACGGGCAACGCCGGGTATTTCTGCTAGTTGGCAAGAAATCTTGAAATAATGAATAATGAATACATACGTAATGACATACATACATAAAAATCTGTAAAACTTTGCAGAAGTTTATCATTGAAGTATATATGAGCGTGTCTAGATATACAACTATATGCATGAGAAGACATACACAAAACAAAACTTATAAAATGTGCACATGTAGATAGATCCGTCCGTCCGTCCATCCATCTATACATACGTACATACATATTTAGGTTCAGAAATTAACCTGTACATTAATATTATGTACGCACACATACGCATATGTACACACACACACATGCACACACACACACACACACACACAAATCCACACGCACATACTAAATATGTGGCCAGTCCCTAGCACCAGGAAATACGTGTATATAATGTAAATTTCCATATATCAACATACATGGAAGATAATAGCACCACCACCACCGCCGCCGCTGCCACCACCACCACCACCACCACCA
>NC_068984.1:147492742-147501021 GCF_001194135.2 Octopus bimaculoides | reverse complement strand
GAGTGAAGAGAAAAATATGTTTTTGCCATGTAACAGGTGTAAAGTATGTCGATGTTGTAAACGTGATTGATTAAGGCCCTGCATAAATAGGCCGAATACCCGTGTCTGTCTGTCTGTCGCTCTCTCTCTCTGTATTTGTTCCATTCTCTTTCACACATGCAGCCATGTGAAGGTGCCTGGCTTAATGGTTTGGGTATTCGGCTCATGATCTCTGAATTAAAAGAAAAGAACACACACACACACGCTCCCCCCCCCCACACACACACACATCAGACTTTTGCACAACTTCACTTTACCAAATTCACTCACGAGGGGCAACAGTAGAAAAAACATTTACCCTAAGTGCCACGAAGTGGGACTGAACCTAAAATCACGTGGATGCGAAACAAACCTCTTAACCGTACAATGGTGCTTGCACTTATCATTATAACAAAAAAGAACTATCATGATCCGGCGGCTTTATAAAAACACTAAAATGGTCTGCAAAACGTTGCTCACTGCTTCTGGGAACTGCTTCATTGAAGCATCGAAACCACGATCCTCTTATATTCTGAGTAAAAACTAGCAAGAACCAGCGTTGATAGCTGTTAATCTGATGATAAATTTGGAGAATGTCCCCAAACGCAATTGCCCACCGCGGCAGGTCAACAACTCCTTTGCCTTTTTCTTCTGTCTTTCTCTGTTGACTGACATGAGCTAAAAGTATTCCCCTTACGAGAATTGAATGTATCGATGTTCTACAGATTCCTCTCTTATATTCTGTTTCGCCTTTTCCGTCTTTTGGTCGATAAGGTTGCAGAAAGAGTAACTCGGCCACCTCTGTTCTGAATGGGCTATTTGTAGAAGCAAGTACTTCGCCCCCAAATACACTCACCACTTTTCAACTCGTGTATGCGCCATAATAGAAAGATAAGTCAAAGTTTGCAACATGAACGATGCTTTAGGGTCACTCCTTTTGATTTTCCGTTGCAGTTTATTCCCTTAACCTTTTAAAACGCTCAATAAATTATCTCAGAAAGCAGTAGGGGTTTATTATACAAGGAAGCATGATTTGTGCAAAGCCAATCCCGTTCTCTTGTTCTTCAAACTTGTATTGGTCTGGTGCAACAAGTACCATGAGCCCAGTATTTAACAATTCTTCTCTACTCAACTGAATGTTTCTTTCCGTGGTACAGTTGAGACCTTAAATAGATGGAAACCTGAACGGATAACTAGAAAGGTCACACTGAAATCTCTCAGGTGTGAAATATTAATTTGTTTAAAATATCAGCGAAAGGGTAAAATGCTAGCTTTGTCTTTGCATACATCATCCTCCTTTCTTTTTCTAATAATAGAAGAAAGAAAGAAAGAAAGAAAGAAACCGATGAAAGTAACAGCAGAAACGGTATACATTGAAAATTCAGGGAAAGACTAGACACGCCTTACAAGATGTAGGGCAGAGTTTCTCTCCTTTGTCTCTGCTTCTTTCTCCGTCCACTCCTCTGTCTACTTCTCCGATTCCCCGTTCACCCATCTCTCTACTCCGTCCATTCCTCTCTCTACTTCTCCGTTCACTCCACTCTCTACTTAGCCATTTCTCCGTTCACCCCTCTCTCTACTTCTCCATTTTCTGTCCATCCTTCTCTCTCTACTTTTCCATTTCTCCGTCCACCCCTCTCTCCTACATCTTTCCGTCCGCCCGTCTTTCTACTTCCCCATTTCTCCGTCCACCCCTCTCTCTATTTCTCCATTTCTCTGTCCACCCCTCTCTCTCTATTTCTCCATTTCTCTTTAGTTCCAGCACAGTTTGGCAACAAACTTTCAGATGAAACGACCGTTGTTATTTCTTCTACATTGAAACCAAAACACTGCTACTTCCGGTTGAAAATGAAAGGAAACTTGCGAACGAATTGGTTACATCAGTTTATCTTGGCAAACAGGAAGAATGTTTTAACCTAGAAATCTATTTGATATAATTCTGTGGGCGAAAAAGAAAATTTAACCTCACTATAAAGATGTTTTGGGGTTGAAAGACCAGTGAAGATGGTACATGGATCACCTAACATCTATATTACATGTGTTACAATATGTAGTTTCGTCCTCTCAGTTTCCGAGTTCAAATTTCATCCCGGTCGATTTCATCTTTCATTTCTGCGTTGAGTTGTTCTTTTTTTTCTAGCTTTTTGTCAGAAGAGAAAGCAATGCCCTGCATCTTTCATTGGACCGCTGTGACAAATGGAAGGATGGGAAGAAGAAATTGGCTAAGAAACCCCATCTTTGCAACCACGTGGTTTTGGGTTCAGTTCCTCTGCACGGCATATTGGGCAAGTGTCTTCTACTATAGACCCGATTAAAACAATACATTGTGAGTGAATTTGGTAAATGAAAACTATGTGGAGCGCATCACCCCCCGCCATACACACACACTCACACACATATAATAATAATAATAATAATAATAATAATAATAATACTAATAATAACAACAATTGGTGCACTTGATTTTGTGAGTAAGTGCCTAAGTGATAATTTGGATGAGCTCGGGTTTTCAGTAAAAGAAATCAACCAACTAATTCGCCCATTACAAATACAATCTGGAAGTGGAACAGTAAAAATATGCAGACTTTTCTCAAATTTGAAATGAAACAGTTTCCAACGATGGAGTTTTGTATTTTTCTAAGAAATCAACTCCTTCCTCAGAGGAAGAATTAGAATTAGAAATAAAAGAGAACACACACACGCACGCACGCACGCACGCACGCACGCACGCACACACACACACACATACACACACACACACGCACTGTGCTGCTGACCGGACTGTAGCATAAACTGTAGTTTCATTACCGAAAATGTTTGAACACTATTAATCATTGTCCCAGGTCGACTAAAGCTCTGTGAGTGGAATTTAATAGTTGAAAATTTTGAAGAAACCCTTCGGAAGGCCCTTTCGTGTTCTTTCATCCGTGTCTCCGCTTAACACTGATACTTGACATGTGAACGTCTTTAATGGAGTCCAATCTGTTGCAAATTTTCGGGCGAAGTCCCCACTGTGAGGAGAAAATATTATCGTATTTTAAACCAGTTTTGGCAGCTCTAAAAGAACTATGGATGCTGTCTTTCCTTCTTTGAAAAATCTTATGGATCAAATCTGACCTGGTGGACAACGACAATAACAACAATAACTACGGTACAGTTTTTGGCGGGATGAGTAAATAAGAAATTCCCTATTTTGCGGAAGAGATGTGGTTTGACTTAAATAATAGAACAGCGGGGTTTGCTTCACTCTGAATTCAAGACCCGTCTTTAGTTTCCATGTCTTTGGCTCTAAATAATGATTTCAAAATTTTCCACAAGGCCAGCAATTATAGGGGGAGGGGTATATCAATTTCATTAACCCGATGTTAATAACTGGTATTTATTTTACCAACTTGGAAAAGATGAAAGGTAAAGTCGACCTCAGCGGAATTTGAACTCAGAACATAACGAACCAGATCAAACGCTGCTAAGCATTTGTCCGAGGATCTAACGGTTCTGTCAGCTCTTTGGGGTCTACATAATAAGTACCAAGTATGTACTGTATTAGGGTGAACTCGCTACGATCTGAGAAAGCATTATTATTTTAATGTCGTATCTGTCGACTTTTGCAATGGATCAATTCACGGTGATATGAAATTAATCTGTTTTAGCGTGTTTTAGAATTTGTTGAACAAACTTAAGCACTGCTGTTATCAAGGGTGATATGAATTACTTCTGAAACCCATTCTTCCAACACTAAATTTACCAAATTTTAGGATTCTATAATAGGTTATTCTATCTGTAAATATTTGTTTTCGCAATCTTTTTGCACCAAAAGTTACGACATCGTTAATTATTTAGCTGGTTTTCTCCATTTTGTTTTTATCTGAAAAGCACTATATCGTGTGTTTTTTTACCCCGCTCGTTTTCTAGTTTTAAATAGAAATCCCATAAAATGTGTGGATATTCATTTTTCTAATGTTTTTCTCATCATTCATGGTAAAATATTTAAATCTTTTTTTATCAGCGTCGGAAAAATCCATATATTTTGCGGAACTGTCAGTTCGAGATTGCAATATCTTTCCCCGTGTTTTAGACGGTTAAATGGAATATTTGAAGAGTAAGTAGAGAAGGTTATTTTGACAGCAAGCTAATTAGATAAGCTCAAGAGAGGATGCCACGAAGGGATTGAGGACGAAATCTGATTGCTCTAATCTATTTTGTCCTAATCTCTCAAGATGGAGAACTAATAAGTAACGACCATCTTATTTCTCTCTCTCTCTCTCTCTCTCTCTCTCTCTCTCGCTAGCTCCCTTTATTATTCGGCACATTGGAGACATAAGGTATATAGAATATCAGCATCACCTGCTACAGTAGAACAAGCTATAATAGCAGCAGCAGCAGCAGCAGCAGCAGTATTAGGGCATGCGCTGTAACGACAGTCGTACATGTCTGGCAATATTCCTACAACTAAGTGGTACCAGACGAAACGGATTCAAATGTCACAAAAGAAGCAAACGAAATAGCTAGAACGGAAATATTCTTTTCTATTATAAGCACAAGGCCTGAAATTTGGGGGAGCGGGATAGTGGATTACATCGACCCCAGGACGGGCGAGATCCCGCTAAGCATTTCGCCCGGCGTGCTAACAATTCTGCCAGCTCACCACCTTCCTAGAATAGAAATATTGGAATACTGGAATAAGTTTCTTGTTTGATAATTCAGCTCACATCTTTTGTGAAGCACGGCATTACTGAAATGAACGAAGCATTGCACAGTATAAAACTGATGTATTTTATTGCCCAAAGAAAGTATAAATCAAAGGTAGCCTAGGCGGAATTCGAACGCGTTGTATATAGGAGAGAAATTAGATACTAAAAAACATTTTGACACACTCAGCATTACCGTAGTTATATATTATAAATAACCATGTCATAATATCATGTAAAGTTTCGACGTAAACACACACACGTATGTAAGTGTGAATATATATATTTTTGTATATGTATGTACATATACACACACACACACACACACACACACACACACACACACACACACACACACACACACACACACACACACACACACACACACACACACACACACACACACACCTACAGATACGTATATACAGACACATACATACATCAAACACATACATATCCACATAATAGCAATTTTCTTCTTTCATTATTACTCTTTGTCTCAGCCAGTAACTACTCGAAAAGAAAAGGCTCTTGGGATAAAGTAAATTTATCTTTCAGACACTGCGAGACACCAATTATTGCGCAATCAGAACACTTTAGATTACTGAATGCTATAGCTTATACTTGTAATTGTAACGTATACGTGAGTAGTAGATGGAAGAAGCATATATATATATATATATATATATATATATATATGTGTGTGTGTGTGTGTGTGTGTGTGTGTGTGTGCGTGTGAATATATATATAATACATATAAGTGCAGGAGTAGCTGTGTGGTAAGGAGTTTGCTTTCTAATTATATGGTTCTGAGTTTAGTTCCATTGTATGGCAATTTGGGTAAGTGTCTTCAATTATAGGCTAGTGCCGGCAAAAGTCTTGCAAATGGATTTTGTCGACGAAAACCGAAAGAAGCCTATTGCGTGCATACATACATATCGCTAAGAATAATTTTTTAGTAAGCTTGCTGACTATTTTCGATACTGGAGACACTGAAATTCTATGTATCGTGGCAGCGAGATTTGCCTGGTATGCAGTCGCCGGACGCCTGCCACCGATGCGGTCCACTAGACTGAAATCACGTGATCTTACACTTCTAGCGCCTATTACAGACAATTCCCATCTGCTACGATAGGCGTCTGTGCTTTTAGGTACTGTCCACTTATATGAGAAGGCCTCTCAAGGCTAGTAACGCAGTATTCAGCGTTCTAACAACATATCAACGCTCAGTTGGACACACACACACACACACACACACACACACACACACACACACACACACACACACACACACACACACACACACACACACACACACACACACACACACACACACACACACACACACTTCTGCATTAAGGCTACCATTAGTTTCATGTTATGGAAATATTTTAAAATCCTAACAACTTTTCAAACCGGTCACATGGAGAAATGGCGTTCGTCTCCATTTTGGATTAAAACACGAATACTCTAATGTCTCTCCCAATTCGTATGCTAGGATCGAAAACGACATTAAAATATGCTGGTATTAAAGGATGAAGGGCATTCCTATCGAGGACACACGGCACAATGAGCATTACACGGAAGGGTAATCGAAGAGATGTCAATTCATAACCATTCTGGTCGCAACCGTTTTATTTTGTTTCACACCTTTGAATATACTAGTAGAAAGATCGCACTCCAGGCAGTTTTCTGTTAGTCGCTTAATAACATTTACACAACCGATTCCCAATTAGTATAATTTTTGCGACATATTTCGCCTGACTTTCCTTTGTATGTGTTAAATAGCAGTGCAAGGTAACAATTTCACGGTGAATAAAAATTGGCAAATTGGTTTTGGATTGAATCATGTCGTTGAAATTTTCTATAATAAAAGATTCTTGAAAACCCCATTTTGATGAAAATATATTAAAATTGGAATCTATAAGAGTTTTCTAGTCAGTGTAGACTGTAATACTTACTTTCTTTCAGTAAAAGTTAATATAATGCAAACTAATTAATAAGCAGCTTTCTTTGTTATAGTTTAGATATATAATTTCATGTACAATTTTATTGCACTCACATTCACTCATTCTTTAACCCTACATCCCCCACCACTATATATCTCTTTAATCACACTGTTTGCGTTTGTATATGCCAAAACATAAATACGTGTATGTGTGCGCAAATGCAGGAAATTAAACACGAATATATTTGTGAGTGTGGGCCTAAAGTGTGTACTCTTTCTCCCTATTTCTCCCTCTTAGGTCTCTGGTCTCTGTCTCCGTCAGACAAACATGTATGTTATCGTAAATAAGTTGCAGTGTCTGCATACACCTATCTGTGTGTGTATGCATTCTTGTGAGTCAGCGTGTAGAAGAGAAAGTATTTCGTGTGTGTATATGAGTTAGGAAAAGCGATATAAAACCATAAATGTTTCAAGTTCACATACATACATACGTACATACATACATACATACATACATACATGCATTCAAACATATATGACATATGCATGCATATATGCGTATGTATATTATTACATGTATATACGTAAATATACACATGTACATAACTATATATACATGTATGTGCTTCAATGTACATATAAACACATACATATACTTGCATATAGAAACAGACTGATACGTAAACAAGCGTGTGCGCGCACACACACACACACACACACACACACACACATACTTATTTACATCCGACAAATATAAAACATCTGCCAATGACATGGCAGATAAACACCATAGACAATGAGAGAAAATGAAGGCTGCAAGTTTAACGTTCCGCTATCCTCGTACACCTCTGCGTACATTCCTTCACTGTTCATCGCGCGCCTACACACACACACACACACACACACACACATCGTGATAAACATAGATATATAAACACGTAAACACACATATCATACACATATACACATGAATATGTTATGTATGTATGTGTATGTGTGTTTGTGTGTGTGTGTGTTTGTGTGCATGTATGTAATCGTGCACATTCGTACATACATATATTTACATATAAGCACACAGAGTATATATGTATAGCTCGCAGACGGAGACATATACCCTTATTATTTAAAAAAAAAAAAAAATATATATATAGATATATATATATACGCATGAGTATATGTCTCCGTCTGCGAGCTATACACGCCGTATTATATATGTGTATATATATATATATATATATATATATATATATATATATATATGCAGAAAACAGAAGATTACACTTTGGCATGTGCGTGCATGCATATATGTGTGTGCATGTATGCGTCTATGAATATACAATATATCATACAGTAATCGGTCGCCATATCACGGTTCACCTATTGCGGTTTATTATTTAGGCTTACGCCGGTTCCTCCGTTGTGTTTGTTTTTGCATTTATAATCAATATATACAAATGATAAAAATAATTTTAAAAAATACAGTATAGTACTTTTTGTATTTCGCGGATTTTCACCGATTGTGGGGGTTTGGGGACGTAACACCCGCGATAGTCAAGGGATTAATACATACATACATACATACATACATACATACATACATACATACATATATATATATATATATA
>NC_068984.1:147485644-147490684 GCF_001194135.2 Octopus bimaculoides | reverse complement strand
CACACACACACACACACACACACACACACACACACACACGCACACACACACGCACACACACGCACACACACACACACACATATACAGTTTATGTATATAAAGATAGTCAGGTATATTATGTAAAAACTCTATATGTCAATTAACCCAGATATTCATTATAATGTTAGCAAACATGGAGCATTCTTAGATAAACGCATGCACCTGCAAATAAATGCATAAAATAGGTGTCAGCATTCAAGTGTATGTTTTTTCAGCAATAAAACCAGAAAAAGCCTACCTCCTCCTCCTCCTCTTCTTCACCAACCATTCGTCATCGTTCAGTCACACGCCATCACCCGTTCGCTTCGCTTCCCAACCCGCGTTCATATCAAATTTTGAAACGTCTAAAATCTCTCCTTTCTTTCTCATATGTGTCTATGTCTGTCTGCCTGTCTGTCTGTATGTATGTATGTGTGCATAAACACACCCACATGCGTGTGAATGCTCTTCGTATGTGCATGTGTGTGTGTGTGTGTGTGTGTATGTATGTACCAGAATGTTTTGCTATTCTCAAATATTTCTTCCATATTTTAGTTTCCTTTCTTTTGTTTTTTTCTCTGTTACTTTTTTGTTTGCTTTTATTTTATTGTTTTGACTTTCTTTCTTTATCTGAAAATCTTATTTTTCACTGCTCCATCTCTTTATATCTGTTACCATCTTACTGCCTAAACCAGCGAACCAATCTTCATGAAACTTTTGCATACATGTTAAGCTAATATCCAGTTCAATAATAAGCTAATTGGATTTCAACAAAAATCGATAATGGGCCCCTTAGGCGGGGTTGGGCGAATTATATGATAAAATGAGAAGGGTGCAAAGAGTATTGAACTGAGGGAAATGTAGTAGCAGAAGTGAGTGTGACTGATATCAGGGCAGGGAAAAACAGTGTTGTGTAAGCGACAAACATGGAATGGCAATGGGATGTAAAGTTAATACAGCTGTCATATACGCGTGACATTGCATACATACTTTCGTGAATACATGGATACATACATGCACATGCGCGCGCGCACACAAATAAGTGACTTTTAAAACGCCGAGGAAGAGAAAGAGAAAGGTGGGCGTGAAGAATACGTAACTTTAAAGAGAGAGGGGAGAAACACTCACACACAGACACATAGATACACACACATAATACACATACATACATACATTTGTCTGCAATACACCATTTTAAACTCGTGGTTACCTGTGTATACATTTGTAAATGTGTGTGTGTGCGTGTGTATAATATATATATATATATATATATATATATATATAAATGTGTATTTTACATTTATGTCGTTACTTAGTTTTATTTCAAGATTTCTTGTTAATAGAGAAAGAGCCGGTTTCTAACCTAGATTCAAGGCTCCTTCATTGGAATTTCAACTACATCAACAGTGTATGTATGTGTGTGTGTGTGTGTGTGTGTCTATGTGTGCGTGTGTGTGTATGTATGTATGTATGTATGTAGATTTGTATCTTTTGTTTTATGTATGTACTTTCATGCATATCGAGACATGCTTAGATATACTTAAATGATGAACTTCTGGAAAGTTTTACAAATACTTACACTTCCGGTGATGGCTTGGATCGGTAGTCTTCGAATCAGCTTTTCCCTTTCTGGTTTTGAGAAGCCTAATTTCTCAAGATTGGTATTTAGGCGGTTTGTTATATACCTCAGTGCACCAATAATTACAGGTATAAACCTGAACTTGTAATCTGGTTAGAGTAACTATAGATTTCTCCATAGCTTGGCGTAGGTATTTTTTTCCCGCTGATCTTTATCTTTATTAACATCCGCTGATTTCCACGACTGAACACTGTTCATTGTCTCCATCCAAAATCTTTATGTCAGGTCTATTTTGTTTATCTTTTATTGATGTTTTCGCGAGCGCGTTCCATCCGTACTCGTTATTACAAGTTATGTGGGTTCTTATTTCTTTGGCTTCGAAGTTATTCTTCCGACGAATCTCATTATACAGTGTCCTAGCTACAACATCGGTAGATAACACTGTGATGACATTTTCGGACAGCTTCTTATGATGTAGGCGATGTCTTTGGTGTTAACTCCCCAAAATCTGCATCGGTTGTCACATTTTGCTGCTTTTCCTGCGTCTTTGAATGCATGTGTGTGTGTGTGTGTGTGTGTGTGTAATCTTTGTACAGTGTTATTTCAAGATTTCTTGCCAATAGAGAAAGAGCCAGTTTCTAACCTAAATACAAGGCTACTTCATTGGAATTTAAACAACACAAACAGGGTATTTTTGTATGTATGTATGTATGTATGTATGTATGTATGTATGTATGTATGCATGCATGCATACACACATATATATACATACATACATACATATATATATATATCTTTTATCTTTTGCTTGTTTCAGTCATTAGACTGTGGCCCTACTGGAGCTCCGCCTCGAAGAATATTACTCGAACAAATCGACTCCAGTATATTTATTAAAGCCTGATACTTATTATATCGGTTTCTTAACTGAACCGTTATGTTACGGGGACGTGAACACACAAACACCGATTTCCAGCGGTGGTGGGGTAACACACACAGACGTAAAGACACACACGCACATATATACGACGGGCTTATTTCAGTTTCCGTCTACCAAATTCATTCACAAAGCTTTGGTCGGCCCCAGGCTATAGTAGAAGACACTTGCCCAAGGTGCCATGCAGTGGGACTGAACCCGGAACCATGTGGTTGCGCCTATAGCACCTCCTATATATATATATATATATATATATAACACCTGTACGAGGGTGGCCTGAAAAGTTCATAGTCACATTATGAAAGAGTGATGTCAGAGCTGTGAAATCTTGCATACATGAACTTCAACCGTTCTTATTAATAACAGCATTGTTTTTTTTCCCCAGGTATACTGACATCTGACCGTTCAAAGATGACTTCAAGTATTGAAGATGGGCAAAATTTGGCACCGCGGTGTTATCATGTATCTGTAGAAAAAGCTCCAAGAGCATTCATGCTGATATGCGTGTTACATTAGTGAATGATGCTGCAGCTTTATCAACATCGCAAAAGTGATCAGTTGAATTTAGGTGGGGCAGGGAGATTCTTGAAGACAACCCAAGGTCTGGACGTCCTGTAAGTGCCATTGCCGAGGAAAACATTGTTTTCTCCACACGGTGGCGGATGACAGGCAATTGACTATAAACCAAATAGACAATACTATTAGCATGTCCCCGTGAGAGATTTGAGAATATTCTGCCCAATGAACTGTTCTGAGGGTTTCACGTCTTCTGACACCTTATCGAAAGTACATTAGGTCGATCACATCACGGAGAAATCTGACATTGTCTGAGGCAGGTTCAGCAGGTTTCCTTGAACATCTTTTAAAGCCAGGGTAAGTGTTGGGTTCATCACTTTGACCCAGGGACGAAGAGACAATCCATATAGCGGAAATACCCCCTCCCTCACATTCTCCAAAGAAGGCCAAGGTTGTTTCATCAGTCAATTGCTTTATTCATAGTTCAGCCAATCAATCAATTAGTTTGTCAAAGTCCTTCCGTCACCATTCATGACATCATCAATGACCTGCCCCACCCTCTCTCTACTCCAACTCTGCATCATGTCTGCCATGATTGACAGAATGTCTCTCACGTGATACAACAAAATATGTCCCAACACACGAGTTCACACCGGAAGAATGTTGTGGTCTCGGTTACTTTTACGTCGTGGAAGCAATGGAACCGGTTCTATGAGTCCGAAGACTGGAGGCAATAATGTTCAGGGCATGATGCTGCTGCTGATGATGATGATGATTTACGAATGTAAGAATCCAGATGTCGAAGGCAGTAGAGAAAAGTTAAAGCTTCTCTCACCAAATTGAGTCTATGTTATAATTGTATCTCAGGATTAGGCCTTCTCATGGTCAGAAAATATTTTCCCAATGGTTGATGAAATTGTCCAAAGCTCAAATGAAGCCTATACCTGTGCATTGCTTCCACGATTTGGACAGTGCTGCTGCTATACCGACATCTTGGACACTGTCCCGAGAAAGGTCACTCGACTAATTGGCATTGAATCACTGACAGACGCTCTAACTTGCAGATCAAAGACAGTCTGTCTCCTGATGTCTTTTCTGTTGTTACTATGATAGAATATTTCTTTCTCCAAGAAACAGAGGCTAAGTGTTCGCAGACTATAAAGGACACCGCACTTTATCCAACGGGTCACCAATGATGTTCCTAGAAAATCAATGAGAGCCATCGCCAAGAAACTTCAGGTCTTAGTGGACTATCAGAACAGCGGTGTACGAAAACATTCGATATAAATCTTATGTACTGAAGACAGGTCAATTCATATCTACAAAGACACAAGAAAACTGGTTAATGCGTGCCAGGTGGTTCATGTTTTCATTTTTGCCTGATAAGAAAAACTTCGACCAAGACCGAAAGTCTAACGGGGGAAATGACAGATGATTAAATGCAGATCAGGAGACAGTTGATAAGCCGTGAAGGAATGAAGCATCCAGTGGAAGGTTAAGCACGTTTCAGTTAGACTGATTACATTCTCACAAAAGCCACATAACCTCAATCAATGTAAAATCCACCAGATTTAAATCTCCTGAATTTTTGAACGTTTGAAGCTTTGTTGAAAGACAGACGAATCGACATCGTCACAAAATATCATAAGTTTACCGAGGGCTCCCAGTACCCGTTCGATGTCCGAAATAAATAAGGACCATTTCGTACAGGCCATGACAACAATTGAAGCAGTCATTGAAGCTGAACATGTGCACAAAATTTTATGGAAATACATTTGGTTTTCCTTGGAGACCATTGCATCGATGAGCTGAAATAACAGCGAAATATAGATGTCTTCCGTTTTCGATTACTTACAGAGCGATTTCTTTCATCTGGTTTTGAGGTATACAATGTTTTTCTTTTTAAGAAACTATACCTTAAAGGGACTTTCTCTGGACGAAATACCACAAGTAAAAAGCGCTTAACAACACAAATACATTAAGTATGTGACAT
>NC_068984.1:147484113-147485032 GCF_001194135.2 Octopus bimaculoides | reverse complement strand
ACACACACACACACACACACACACACACACACACACACACACACACACACACACACACACACACATACATATATAAGTTCTGCAAAGTTTCCGTCTACTAAATTCTTTCATAAGGGATTGGTCGATTCGGGGCTATCGTAGAAGATATCTTCCCAAAGAGCCGCATAGTGGGACTGAACTCGAAACGACTTTGTTGCAAAGCGAGCTTCTTAACCACACAACCTTGCTTGCACCTATAGACTATACAGAATTATATTTTCTATTTCGTGGTTCTGCCAATGTGACTGACTTGTTTCACACTTTTAAATGCGTCTGCGAAGATATGGCGCCAACGGAGAAGTGTTCCAGCTGGCGTTTGCCTTATCTTGTTGTGAAGTCTTTGCCGAAGTTTTCTCCTCCAATGGCGCAAAATGTTTTCGTTGCATTTTATTTATTCACCACCGAAATCCTGCTCACTCGATGCGATATAACAACAAACACAAACGAAAAAGAAAACAAAAGAAAAAACAAATACAACACAAACAAAGGTGCTAGTATTATTTCCATTATACCGAAAATAGAATACATATACGCATATACATACATACATACATACATACATACACACACACAAACAAACATGTATATATCTATATACGTATATTATATATATATATATATATATATATAAAATATTTTTTCTAAATCTCTGAACGAGAAACTTTCAGTAACAGTGAGTAAAGATTATCTGCCAATATAATGTGGCAGTCCTGACTGGGACGAATATTACTGTGTACCAAAGCTGAGTGGGGACAGTAAACCCCCTTGTTCGAAAATATAAGGACGCAGATAGTGCGTCTATAGCCAGCTGGAGACGATGTTTCCTGGGTCTAAATAACAGTAATATTTGTCCTAATCAGGACTGCAACATTATGTTGGC
>NC_068984.1:147474923-147483755 GCF_001194135.2 Octopus bimaculoides | reverse complement strand
ATACATACATACATACATACATACACACACACAAACAAACATGTATATATCTATATACGTATATTATATATATATATATATATATATATAGGGAAAGAATTCACAAAAAAAGACGAAGATGTATTAGTTTAACGCTCAGGAATTGAAAAAGTTTTTAACGTTTCGAGCGTACGCTCTTCCTCAGAAAGGAATACAGAAAGAAACAAGGAGAGAAAATAAAGAATGTGTAGTGGCTAGCGATCTATCATGGCAAATCATATATATATATATCATTTGATGCATATATACATATTTGCAGACTGTTGGAGAGAGTGACCGATAAACATAGTAATTTGAAAACGTTATAGAAGAGAATACGGTGGAATAGAACTTTTT
Organism: Octopus bimaculoides; assembly: GCF_001194135.2. Classification (NCBI taxonomy): domain Eukaryota; kingdom Metazoa; phylum Mollusca; class Cephalopoda; order Octopoda; family Octopodidae; genus Octopus; species Octopus bimaculoides. The sequence goes on along the minus strand of NC_068984.1, from coordinate 147,483,380 downwards.
GGTAAAATTAACGACTCGTGTTAAAGAAGCAGCTGAAGAACTTTGGACTTTACCTTTCAAGTGAAGGTGACGGGTGACGGGTATCACGAGAGCATCTAATCTGCTGGGCAAATTCCTCGGAGGATTAACGCAGACCTCGTGGATGAGCTCGTTCAATTATTCTTCATTGAACTGAATTGGTCGGCGGAAATGTGGAGAGACTGTGAGGTGGAATTTCCCCTCCGTGATGCGTGGAAACCACACCTCTTTACACAGCGCAAATGTTTCGAGCGGTTTTGGTGTCTTTGCAACGTTGACTGAAAGAGAAAACAAACGGGTGTAGAAAATGTGAATTTTTTTTTTCTATTTGGCACTCCATCTTCACATGTCTGAAAAAGGTAAAATTTATTGAAATTTCAAAAACGATAAACGAAAGTTGTAGAGGAAGAACAGAGCTGCAAAACTCCCCATAAAGCACTAGGGTAATCGTTGTCCTGTTAACTGAAATAATAGTGGAAGGAAACGAAATGACTAATCTGACAATATAGATTAGAATTAGGGTATGTAAAGATCTTATCAGATTTCCCTTGACATTCATACATGAATCCATAGATTCCCTCCCCCCATTGTTGCTGATATTTTTACCCAAAAGTGCATCTATCTCACTTTGCGCCGAGAAGATAGTGATGGTGGTGGTGGTGGTGTCTAAAACTATAATAAAAGCCACAATTACACGTACACTCCTACATACGCAGACACATTTGTGTATTACATACATCTGCATAGTCATAGTACGCAGGTACGCGCACGTCGTCATCCACACGCCTAAGGGGACGTGCTGGCGAACACGCGCCCCGCTTATCACGATCACGTGTGCCTAAACTTCTCGAAACAAGCATCTGCCTTTCCCCTCCCCCCCCACTACTTGGATGCTGAAGCGGATATCTGAAAGCCGAATGTTGTCGGCATGTTATCACCGATCGTTCACTTCTTCCCAAACCGTCTGATATTGCAGTCGTGTGCCGACCTTGAACATTCCAGGGGCATGTTGCTTTAAAAGCACCAATAAGAGAAGGGAACTACTACGGCCATGAGTGCGGTGGCGGCGATTACAGAACAATATACGTGCACACGTACATACATGCATACATACATACATACAGAAATACACACACATGTATGTGAGTTGGCACTCCGTCACTTACGACGTCGAGGGTTCCAGTTGATCCGATCAACGGAACAGCCTGCTCGTGAAATGAATGTGCAAGTGGCTGAGCACTCCACAGACACGTGTACCCTTAACGTAGTTCTTGGGGATATTCAGCGTGACACAGTGTGACAAGGCTGACCCTTTGAATTACAGGCACACCAGAAACAGGAAGTAAGAGTGAGAGAAAGTTGTGGTGAAAGAGTACAGCAGGGTTCGCCACCATCCCCTGCCGGAGCCTCGTGGAGCTTTAGGTGTTTTCGCTCAATAAACACTCACAACGCCCGGTCTGGGAATCGAAACCGCGAGTCCGCTGCCCTAACCACAGGGCCATTGCGCCTCCACAACACACACATACACACACACAAACAAACATCTGGCTTTCCGTCGGTTACGGTGATGACTGTTCCAGATGATTCGATGAAAAGCTGGCTTGCGAAATTAATGTGCAACTGGCTGAGTCCTCCACAGGCATGTGCGCCCTTAACGTAGTTCTAAGGGAGATTCAGATACAGCTCATTTTTGCCAGCTGAGTGGACTGGAGCAACCGAGGCTATAATTGCGCAAGGTGCCACGCAGTGGGATTGAACCTGGAACTATGTGATTGGGAAGCAAACTCCTTACCACATAGCTACACCCGCGCGTGTAGATAATTCACACAGACATACATACGTGTGTGTGTTTGTGTGTCTGTTAACATGTGTGTATACGTGTGTGCATGCGTAGATATAAACATTTTATCAGATGTAAATTGTTGACATTTTCAACAGACGTTATGCACGCACTCTTCACCCACCCTTCTTCTTTCTTTCTTTCCATTCCTGTCCATCTGCCCACTTGCTTACCTGCCTGCCTGCCTACCTGTCTGTCTGTCTACCTGCCTTCCTGCCAGTCTGCCCGCTTGTCTGTCTGTCCATCTGTCTATACATCTGCCTGCCTTCCTGCCTATCTGCCTACTTGTCTGTCTGTCTGTCTATCTGTTCTAGTCATCAATGGAAGAATTAACACTACATGAAAGCATTCCAAACCTACAAACAAATCAATTGACTAAATTATCTACTACTACTACTACTACTACTACTACTACTACTGCTGCTGCTGCTGCTGCTTGTAATAACGATGGCTTCTTTATTAACCACGTGACCTCATAGAAAAATATACATTTTATACAAAGTGATTTACCGGTCTATTTGGAGGTTTGCATGAGCAATAAACGCGCTGAAATAAACTACCAAGTACGACACGAAACATTAAGAAAATATGCATTCAAATACTTTAGGAGCAAAAACTCTTCCAAGGTGGAATCCACATCTTCCTGCCAACAGGATCAATATCTTTACTGACCATTAAGTTGGCGAAAGGCGGCGAGCTTAGCAGAATTGTTAGCACGCTGGGAAAAATGCTTGGCGGCATTTCGTGTCTACATTCTGAGTTCAGAATGCACCGAAGCTAACTTTGCCTGTCATCCTTTCGGGGTCGATGAAATAAGTACCAGTAGAGCACTGGAGTCAATGTAATCGACTATTTCCTTCCCCCCAAATTTCAGATCTTTGTGTCCATAGCAGAAAGAATTATTAAAGGGGCAAGCTGGCAGAGTCCTTGCTGTCTCGGACGAAATGCTTAGCGGCTTTACGTTTTTTAGTTCAAATGTCACTGAGGTCGACCTTGCTTTTCGTCCTTGTGGATCGATAAAACAAGTACCAGTGAGCAGTGGGGTCGATGTAATCGATAACCTCTTCGCCACAAAATTTCAGGCCTTGTGCCTATAATAGAAAAAATTATTTTCATTCACTTTACACCAAATTTTACTCAAGTCAGCAGCTCTCTCTGCTCGTTTGTCTTCTTCCTGCTTCAATATGTTGATGAACGCTTGATCGGAGAGTTCTTCAGTGTCTCAAACGCGTTCATTATACAACCTCAAAAGGTGTGAGCTGGCAGAAACGCTAGCACGCCGGGCGAAATGCTTAGCGGTATTTCGTCTGTCTTTACGTTCTGAGTTCAAATCCTGCCGAGGTCAACTTTGCTTTTCATCCTTTCGGGGTCGATAAATTAAGTACCAGTTGCGTACTGGAGTCGATCTAATCAACTGGACCCCTCCCAAAGATTTCGGGCCTTGTGCCACGCAGTGGGACTGAACTTGGAACCGTGTGGTTGGGAAGCAAGCTTCTTACCACACAGCCACACCTGCGCCTGTATACCTGTGTCGTCGTGTGTGTCTGCGTGTCAGCGGATGTACACACGGCTATAAAGATGACAAACGGAGCAGATTAAAAAGTATCAATCTTATGCTTTTAAAAATCTATTTATTTATGTATCTTACTATTCAGCCATTTCTTTCTCGCTATCCATGCAGTCATCCATCCTCACACTCACACACACACACACACACACACACATATATATATGCATACACGTACATACAACCATGCACACGCACATACACCACCTTCTGATAACACTTCTTGCCGCTTTTTTTTTCATCTTTACACCGCCTACCCGATATCTTTTGTGTCTGCTTACTTTAGTGTTTTTTTAAACTTTACAAGATTCCCTCATTAGAAGCCATACCGTCAGAAAAAAAAATAACATCTTGCTAAAATTAAAATTTTTATCTCAGTAATCAGGTGTTTAAAAAATGTGGGAGAAGAGAAACGTCGGAGCATGCGTGCGTGAGACGGTGATTAAAAAAAAAATGGCTGCCCTTCTGCGATGTCATGGTGCTGTTGTGGTTATTGTTGTTGTTGTGTTGTAAGAGTTTTTAAATTAAACATATCTCCTCCAATCTTTGTTTATTTTATCAGCGGGATTTGATATTTAGTGTTTGTTTGTTGTCGAAGTGGGTGTTAGGGGTAGTGGTAGTGGTAGTAGTAATGATGCAGATAGAACTATATATATATATATATATATATATACATACACACACACATATTGTAGCACACTAGCATCATATATATATATATATGATGAAAGAATCAAAGGTTCTTGCCGAGCCCTAGGCTTATAAGGCTGGTTTCTCTGGATCCCGTGGCGTATATGCCCATCCACACTGAACGGGACGCCGGTCAGTCGGAGGATTAATCATATGAGTAGACTGAAGTAACATGAAGTGTTTCGCTCAAGTGCACAACACATCGCCCGATTCACCAACCGAAATCACAATCTCATGGTCACGAGTTCAGACCCTTAACCACCAAGCCATCCGGTTCCACGAGACGCAAGCATACATACAAACACATAGATTTACACATACACACACATATATATGGGTATATGTGTGTGTGTGTGTGTGTGTGTGTGTGTGTGTGTCTCAATATAACAACATTTTGGTTATTTTCTTGTTTGTTTTTAATTTGTACCTTCATTTTTGATGTAATTCCCATTCCTATATTTGTTATTTTTTATAGAATCGTTATTCAACTTTAAAATTTGAAAAGACAAAAAAAGAAAAAAGCTTCTCCATAAGCATTAACTGGTATACATTTTATCATTATCATTATTATTTGTTATCATCATCATCATCATCATCATCATTAAAGCCTAACCCTACTTGAACTTGGTAATCAGACAAGAATACCAACGAACATCTTGTTAAAATTAAGTTGTATTTTTTATAATCAGGTGTTTTTAGAAAAAAAATAATAAACGAGCAAAAACAAAAAGAACTTTTAAACAATAATATATTTTGTATGAGATAACATAGATTCAAGTAACAAAGTAAACAACGAAAGAGGAAAATAGAAAAAAGAGATAAAATATAAAACAGAGAAAAGGAAAAAGAGAAATCCTCTCCTCACCCCTGCTGCCCAAACCCCAGAAAAAATGGATGAAAAAAAGCTAAGAATTGTGTTAGTTTTACAGAATAAATTATTTGTGTTTTTGCTTTTAAATAATTGTCATGCTATAACAGTGCAAACGTTCTTAGTGCTGCAGCGCTATACAAGTGTGTCGTGTAGTTATATATATATATATATATATATATATATATATATATATATATATATATATATATATATATATATATATAATGCGGTTTTTTAAAATACTTTTTATTATTTCCATCCATCTGGTAGGCTTGCAAGACTCCTCTTCCAAAATTCACTTGTCTGTGACAAAATATACTCCTCCAGTACTGTTCTGACCTTGTCTACAGAATTCATATTTCTTAATCCGTCCAAATGATTTTGAAGACTATGGAATAAATGATAATCAGATGGGGCAATGTCCGGTGAATATGGTGGGTGGCATCGTTTCCCATTCAAATGGCATCTTCGCTGTATGTGGCCGAGGTCGACTTTGCCTTTTATCCTTTTGGGGTCGATAAATTAAGTACCAGTTGCGTACTGGGTCATTCTAATCGACTGGCCCTCCCCCAAAATTTCAGACCTTATGCCTAGAGTAGAAAAGATTATATCTCCTTTATTACTGTTTGGTTTGGGTTTAAAAATTCAAAGTGGACTAAACCTTTCATATCCCATCAAACAGATAACACCTTGCATTGGTGAAGGCCTTCATTATCCTGGGGTGCTGGTGTTTCTCCTTTCTCTACCCACTGTCTTTAGCACTTGACATTTTTATAGAGAACCCATTTCTCGTCACCAGTCACCATTCGGTCCAAAATGGTTCATTCATGAGACGTGACAGCAAAGAAGAGCACACATTCACTCTCTGTACACGATTAGACTCGGAATGTTTGTGACGAGCCCATTGACCCAATTTGCTGACTTTTCTGATGCTATGCAGGTATCGATGAATGGTTGAATGATCAAATCTGCTAGTTTCTCAACAGTTACAATGAGATTTTACCCTATCAGGGTTTGCAGGACGTCTTCATCCTGCTTTACAGATCTCCCAGAACGAAGCTTGTCTTCTAGGCTGTAGTTTCCGGCTCGGAATTTCTGGAACCATTGTTGACACTGGTTTACACTTATTGTCCAATCCCCATATACTGCATTAATATTCCTCGCACTTTCCGTCGCGTTGTTGCCTTTATTGAACTCATAAAGCAAAATATGCCGAATATGCTCCTTTGTCACTTCCATTATAGCTTTGAAAAAATAACTGTTAAAATCGAACTGTACTCTTCAAAACTTGCACTAAGTTGATTTTTTATTACCCACAAGGGGCCAACATAGAGGGGACAAACATACATGCGGGGACAATTAACACATGAAAAATGAATAAAATGAAATTTTACGATGAAGGTGAAACGGTCACCCCGGCCCCGCTCCGGGATGATTACGTGATTTCAATAATTTCAAACAAAGAGTCTTTAACAGTTCTTTAAAAATAATCTCAACTTACCATTTTATGTCACTTTTAATGTCTTCATAATTCACCACTGGTGCGCTGGGTTCAATACTCACCACAACCCCAGTGGATTTACATCTGAAGGAAAAACTTCACCTTTGCTACTGTTCATGTCCAGGACCACCAACTTACCTTCCAGGTCCAGGAAGATCGACCGTATCTTGAGGCTCAGGTCTTCCGTAGTATCCCTGCATCCCCCATATTTCGGTCCGAGTAAGAGATGCGAAGATCTTGAAGTTGACAAAAATGGGTGCTAATGTGCACGTATCGGAAATCCTGGTTTCACCGATGGCTCTCACAAGCAAAGTTAGAGATCTGCGTTCATTGAACGGGTGAACCTGCTTCCAGAGTGACCCCAGGCCATATGCATTTATACAGCTACGATGTTCGCTACCACGTTCCAGCTCCTACTGATATAGGGTTGAACCGAACAACTTAAATGGTTTATCGGTCCAGTGCCTCATAATGTCTTCCGACGCTGTGGACTTGCTCTCCAGGTACTGAGCTATAAACCCACTGACTTGCCTTGGCTGGTTTTTGATCCTGTCTTCCCCTCGCATTCTTTTAGAGACGTGTCAACCACCTCCACTTCATAATAGTAGCATCCGTTACTATTATGGTAACGTCGTCTGCATACACTGATATGGCCCCATCGCGTCCCATTTGAAAAAAAGATACTCGTCAAACGTTCCAGCTTCCACAGCAGTGGCTTCAAAGTCAGCATGCGAGACGGGAAGGGATATCATCAGCTGTTTGAAACAATGAGGCGAAACGCTTAGACAAGTGACCGTTTACTCTGCATAGCGAGTAGATTGCAATGTCCATTGCAGCAATCCAGTCTCTGGAAACAGGCCCAAATAAGGCCGCTTTTCGGACGGTTGTTAAGTAATAATTCTTTCTGTTGTAGGTACAAAGCTTGAAATTTTGGTGGATCGACTGCTACTTATTTTATCGACCACAAAAGAATGAAATGAAAAGATGACCTCGGCGGAATTTGAAGATATTATTCGAAAGCTTCCAATTGATTCATGTTGATCAGGGCGCCACCAAAATCAGATTTATTTCCCCAAATTTCTGTGGTATTGCAAGAAGAGCAGATTGTCGTGGATGGACCTGTTCGGGATCCCTCACTTTCAGCTTCCCTAACCAAAAACCATCGACAAGTTGTAACACTACGTTCAGCAGTTATGGTCAGGGAGTTAGCTACGGCACCCCTCCTCTGTCGGTATCCTTCCTTAGCAGCGTTCCCCACTCACAGAACTGGGAATTCTTTTTGATAGCAATTGCGTTAGAGTTCAGTCAAGTTGGGGAGGGGTGGGGAGAAAAATGATGATAATGATAGTGATAGTGGTGAAGGTGGCGGTTGTGATGATGTTGATGATAATGATGGTGATGGTGGTGGTGATAATGATGTTCGCTGCCGCCGGTGACTGCAATAATTGTTTCTAATGTTAGGTAGAAGGTCCCGGAAATTTGGGTGCTGGGTGTATAGAATGATTGAATTATACAGCAAATTTAACATTAGTAATATTTAAATTGAGAACAAAAGTAGCCGTAATAAATAAATAGATAAATAAATAAAAACAAATCTGAAAGATTTGATTAAAAGAAAAAAATATATATAATCGTTATTATTAAAAGGAAACCTAAAATTTATGGGATTCTGTCAATTAGGCCAATTGCAGTGTCTGACTTTATTTCATCGACTTCGAAGGATAGAGAGAAAAAATGACTTTTGAAGACATTGAACTTGTAACTAAATGTCGAAAAGAATAACAATTTTTCTTCCTCCGACCCTAAAACAATTTCCTTTCATTGTTTAGAAAGAATGATGAACGAACAACTGAAAGAAACCGAACAAGACAAAACTTCACTGAAATGTTAAATATGAATCGATGCAAGGGAGACAACTACGATCTCTTTCAAATATATATTATATTATATTATAATATACGTATATATAC